>NW_025535401.1:0-98118 GCF_020615455.1 Coregonus clupeaformis | reverse complement strand
GATCCTAGATGGCGTGCTATGTCCCCACCCATTCAGTGAGATAAGCTGGAGCTTAGACAAACTGGCAGGCGCGAGGCAGGTGGCGGCATATACCAAACCCTAGCTACTAAAGCCAATCAACCCACCACATCTTAAGTAGACCGCCAGACCAGTATGTGCACCACCAGCTTGTCCATGAACGGTCACAGCGACCCAGGATGACTGTGTATCCATCGCAGGGATAAGTGAAATGAAATCAGATATGGACCAGGGCGCTCAAAGGGATGAGCAGAATTTCGACTAGACATCCTGCCGCAGGCTTCAATTTAGGCTCTTCGTGCGGCGCACAGGCAAGCAGCCGGCGCGTACCTCCCTCAATGGGTAGCCACCGTTCTGCAAACTCCAAATCGCATTTACCTGAGATGTGGTGGTAGGACCGTCGTCCACTGAAACAGTCGCGGGTGCAGCAGTGCATTATCCTCCCCATGACCTCCGCCCAGATCAGGCTCCCTCAGTGGCGTTGCTCAAAGCCAGCTGCCAGTTCCCAAAAACAGGGCGGCATCAGGGCGTTGGGGACAATGGTCATCCCCTCTCCACCAGGTCGCAGGGTGAACTGCGAAGCACGTCAGGCTTGGTATTCTTAACAGACTGTTGTGAGATGGTGAGACAAACCTGGTGAAGCTCAACGCCACAGCCTGGCACAGGTCAAATTAGCGAAGAATGCAACTCACATCGGTGGTCACAATCAGAGCTGACTAGGGGCTAAAATACGAATAGATAACATAGGTATCAACCCCTAAAAACCATGCGGAACCTGCTTGAGATGGGAGGCTGAGGTGTGTTACCCATGCTAAGCCTTAGCGAGGTCCCATCAATGAGTCCCCCTAGGTGGCGATGGGAGCAGAGCAGTCTGTCTCAGTGTGGAACCCACACTTCTCCACCTGTAATGAGACTGCGACAGAAGAAGCATTAGA
The DNA here is from genome assembly GCF_020615455.1 of Coregonus clupeaformis. Lineage (NCBI taxonomy): Eukaryota > Metazoa > Chordata > Actinopteri > Salmoniformes > Salmonidae > Coregonus > Coregonus clupeaformis. The sequence continues at coordinate 97,165 of NW_025535401.1, read as the reverse complement.
GGACCTACTGACGTGCTGCTGAAGTGATACTCATGTCCTTAATGAATGTCGTAGTACGAAAGCGCTGTGGTCGAGGAGTCCTGGAATAAATCGTCCCACTCCCTAAATCATAAAGCGGCGTTAGCTAGATAAGCGGCCATACTGTGCTCGTAATGCCCACTGGTGTTAAATGCAAGTCTTTCACTCATCCTAAATCTCACCAGATTTATGGGCATTCGTAAGTCCAAAACTGGTGAGGCCGGGTTCCTAGCACTGAAATGCCGTGATGTCAGAAGTGGTAGAGTTCTTAACCATTGATATCGTTACTGCCCAGTGATCATTCACACCACGTGCTGCGCGAAAAGGCTGCATGGTAGGAAGTAAGAGGACGGCTGTGACCCTCGACAAGTGCCTGTCGTGCCTCTCGCGCTAGCATCTCCGGCGGACCTGAAACAATGCCTTGGCCGGGCGCGCTTGACTTAAGAAATCGATAGAACAGTGGTATTATCCTTAATCAAGATGGCGTGGTAGTGCAGTTTGTGCGCTCTGTATGCTGTATAATAATAGTTTTTATTTTTTTCGTATGTATCTCAATTTCATCCTTCTTCAATGTACTTTCACTGACCTATATTAATGTTGAATGGTTTCCTATTATTTGTTTTGTTTTATCAAAACCACATGGCTGAAACTGGCCCAGCTGGCCAGCTGGCTGGCTGCACTGTGGTCACCTTTAGCAGTGCTTCCACCTGTCCCCAGCCTGCACACCACCACCTCCCAACCTGGACAATTGGGAAGGTTCCTTTTATCTATCCCAGGTATTTCCTTAAAAGTGGTTTCAGATGTCTCTGGAGATTTGGTGGTACTCCACTGTCCTACGTCTAGGGGAGCTTGTTCCTGGCTAGGGTACAGAGCAGCAACAGTTGCAGCTAGGCTACGGGAACTGTGCTTCCCGTAGGACACTGAGCCAAAGTATGAGTAAACGCAGTCCCTACGTTTTAGAGTATAACCAAATCAAACTAAATGCAGTACGTTCCCCTCACACTCCATCAAACAAGCTGTAGTGTCTTATAGCAGATGCAAACTTCAACTGAAGCCAGTAGAGTGTGCGAGAGGCGAGGTAGCGTGAGAGAACTTAAGGGCGTTGGACACCCAGACGGGCTGGGGCATTTCAGATGAAGTTGTAGAGGTTTGTGCTGGGCAGAATTCAATAACCAGCGGTTACAATAATCAGGCGGGGATACGGGGTGCCTGGTTAGACCTGGCTCTGCTTTTCCACCAATGGCAAGGCAGGTGTGCTCTCAGTGTTTATGAGCATGAACCCTACAGGATCGGAGTCACCCATATGATGCCAGTGACGACAGGGTATTGTCCAGAAGTCATGAGCTCTTCGCACTCTGGGGAGAGGACTGGCAGAGTTGTCGCCCGTGATAGCGAGATCGCAGACAGGCAGTCCCTTCCCTGAAAAAACCTCCGTCTTCTGCCGAGAGGTTTCAAGCTTAGGGTGGTGATCCGTCATCCATGCACAATGTGTCTGCTCAGACATGCCCAAAATCCATTCCCACTAATTTGTCAAGCAAGAAGAAAATTTAATTTGTGTGTCGTCACCGTAGCAATGATAGACCATGTGAGAATGTAAACAAATTAAGTGACTTAGTATATATAAAGAAATGAGAGAACCTAGAATAGGCCCCTGGTGACCTGTTGGTGAGGCTCCACGTGGTACGGGCAACTCTTCTCCCCCACTTGTTGACACCGGTCAAGTGGGGTGCCAATCCAAGAGTACCAGCAGTACTAGCCTTCAAGAGAGAGTCAGAGAAGATCTATTAGTTCCCAGTATCAAAGGCAGCAGACAAGTCTAGAAGAGACAAGGAAGCAGAGAGAGAGTTGGCTAGCAGTGGGAAGCCTCCGTGGCTGGAGGAAGGCAGTCTCAGTTGGGCCAGCCAGTCTTGAGGCCTGACTGGTTTGGATCAGAAGGTGTTCACAGAGATAGCAAGGGGGTTGGCTAAGGCGATACGCTCAATAGTTTCAGAGAAAGAAAGAGGGATACTGGTCTGTAGTTGTTGTCAGAGGATGAGAGTGTTGGTTTTGAGAGGGTGCAACTCTCGCTCTCTTGAGATGAAGGGACACAGCCAGCGAATCAAGGATGAGTTCATCAGCAGTGAGGTAGGAGGGAGGTCACGAGGTAGTGAAGAGACTTAGGTGTGGGCAGGTTTGTTGGTGACCTCTGTCCCCGTCACAAGATTTTATCTGAGAGAGGAAAGTCAAAGCATAGGGTAGAGGCAGTGTGAGCAGGACCAGCAGTGTCATTTTAACAACAAGCGAAGGATAGGATAGCCGACAATATCTTTCAGAATGGTTGTGGGAGTCATCCCTAGAGGAGGGAGGATTTCAGCAGGAGGAGAGATGTGGCAAGGGCTTCCCTGGGGTTAGAGCAGATGCTTAAATTTAAGTCGTGAAGTAGCCTTATGTACTCAGAAACAGATGAGAAATGAGGAAGAGTGAAGTACCAGGTCCGCAGAGTCGTTTTCTTCCATTTCCGCTCAGCTGCCAGCTCTGTTCTGTGAAGCTCGCAATGAGTCGTAAACCCACGGGCTGAGAGGACCACCGGCAGGTGAGATAAGGGGAATAGAAGTCAAAATTACAGGGAAAGGGAGAAGGGAAGGTTGAAGGCAGAATCAAATTTAGAGAAGGATTGAAGCAGGAAAGGCCAATGGGAATCGAAGTAAGCGGGAGGGAGCGAAGGTTTACGACGGCGCAGCTACACCATCTGTGTAGGGACCAGGTGAGTAGTATTGAAAAGGGCCCTAGTGGTGGTGAGGACTTGGAGGTTGCTGTCAAAGCTCCTGTCACTGTCAAAGCTCCTAAACACTTTAGCAAACAAACCATTTCTAATTGACCTGGCCGGGTGTCCTGGATGGATGACCTCATTCCGTCAGTAGAGATGCCTGGAATTATTTCTTTCTAAAAGTACTTTTTCTTCTCCCATCTTAAATACAGCATACTACCTCAAAAAATACAGACTAGAACAGATATTGCCCCTGAATTTCACTGAATGACAGAGTCTAGCAGCAAAGCATCCCCAAACCATCACACCACCTACATACTTACAGCTACCTTATTGTTTTGCTTTGTGGGAATACAGGGGAGTTGGTTTTACATGTGAGCATTGCACAGAACCATATCGTCCAAGATTGCTAGATCATCTATCATAAGGCGTTCTTAGATTTGAAGTCATCAAGTCACTTTCGGCAGGCACAGTGGCTCCCTAAGGTAGAGATTCCATTATCTCAAAACAAATATCATTCTGGTAGAGACATGTCATATCAGGGTCAAATGGTGGTGGTGGTATGATGGTTTTGGGGATGCTTTGCTGCCTCAGCCTAGAACATTATATTAGAAGGGCCAGGTTCACCATCTATGTGGAATGATTTCTGGGGAGATATTGAATAGCTAAATCATGAGCTGAAACTGAAGCGCAGCTGGGTGTACAACAAGACAATGATCCAAAACACACAATCTGATCTACATGAAAATTGCTAAAAAGCAACAAATTGTTGGAAATTTTCGAAGACCGTTGTGAATAAAATTGAGACCTAATCCCAATTTGAGATGTTGTGTGCAGGACTTAAACGAGCAGTTCCATGCCGAAAAACCACACGTCACTGGAGTTCAAAGCAGTTCTGCATGAAGAGTGGACTAAAATTCCTCCCACAGCTATGTGAAGCCATTTTTAGTTGCGAGTCAGCTGCAGCTAAAGGTAGCAACCCAGTTATTGAGTGCAGGAGAATCAATTGCTTTCACACAGGGAATGGGGTAGTGTTATAACTTTTGTTTAGGAAATAAATGAAATAAATATGCTAATTGTTGTGTTATTCGTTCACTTATGTTCCCCTTTATCTATTAGGTTTTGTTAAGATCGATAACTTATTTCAAGTATCACAAATATGCAAAAGTTGACGAAAATTTAGAAAGGGGGCAAATACTTTTTCATAGCACTGTAAAGTGTGTTGCTATTTGTAAACACCCCTAATGATATGTTGAATGATATAGGACTAGAATGAGATAAAGAAGGCTTTACTTCCTCTTCCACGAGGATTGAATGGTTATGGGGTCTGAATATAACAGCACATGGCCTAGCTCACCATGGGGTGTTAAGCCTTTCTTTCAAACTACCCGTAGTTCCATGACTGGCGTCTTTTATTTAACATTCACGCAAACAAGAGCTTCGTCCCCTCTTCAAATAGTCTATTAGTATAAGAATACTAAAAAAGAGAAAATGTCCGGCAAGAATTTCGTCTGGTCTATTTCCACGCATGGGACTCCAAGTGCTAAGGAGCGCACCTTCTAAGAGAGAGGCCAGCGTGAGCACAGGGTGTGTGCGAGCCATGAAGAGACAGAGGCTCAGTTTCTGAGGCCCTCTCCTATTTCCGCTATACACCAAGTCACTTGGCTCTGTCCACGTATCCTCACTTCTCCCTATCATTGCTACGTAGACAACACGACAACTAATCTTATCCTTCTGAGAACCAGGTGCGAATCGCATTCTGCATGTCTGGCAGACATATCAGTGTGATGACGAGATCACCACCTCAGCCGCTGAACCTCGGCAAGACGGAGCTGCTCTTCCTCCCGGGAAGGACTGCCCGTTCCATGATCTCGCCATCACACGACAACTTCGGTGTGTCCTCCCTCCCAGAGTGCAAAAAGCCATCGACGTGACCCCTGGACCAACACCCTGTGGTTTTCCACTAACATACGGCCCGATCCTGTAGGTTCATGCTCTACAACATTCGGAGAGTACGACCCTTCCTTACACAGGAAGCGCGGCACAGTCCAAGCTCAGGCACTTGTCATCTCCCATCTCGATTTACTGGCAACTCGCTTCTGTTGCTGGGCTCCCTGCTCTGTGCGCATTAAACCCTACAACTCATCCAAGAATGCTGAGCCCATCTGGTGTCCAACCTCCTAAGTTCTCTACGTCACCCCACCTCCTCCGCACACCCACTGGCACCAGTTGTGAAGCTCATCTGCTACAAGATCATGGGTGCTTCTCACGGAGCTGCGAGGGAATCGGCACCTCCGTACCTTCAGGCTCGATCAGTCCCTGCACACCCAAACAGAGGGCATTTGCGTCATCCACCTCTGGCTAAAAGCTGGCCCCCTACCTCTGCGGGAAGCACTGATCCCGCTCAGCCCCAGTCAAACTATTGCTGCTCTGGCACCTAATGGTGGAACAAGCTCCCTCATGTCGCCAGGACAGCGAGTAACTCACCACCTTCCGGAGACACTTGAACCCACCCCACTCCTTTAAGGAAATACCTGGGATAGGATAAAGTAATCCTTCCTCCCCCCCAGTAATGTGGTTATCACACACGGCTATAAGGGTGAATGCACCAATTTTGTAAGTCGCTCTGGATAAGAGCGTCACTAAATGACGTAAAATGTAAAATGTAAATGTAAGTTAGAAGCTTATTACTCACAACCCATCACTCATTAGCTAAATATAAGGCTAATACTGCATTGAATGTATTACCTGGAAGAGGTAGGCTAGGTCATCTCTATATAGGCCTGTACAGTGCATTCGGAAAGTATTCAGACCCCTTCACTTTTCCACATTTTTGTTCGTTACAGCCTTATTCTAAAATTTGATTAAATTGTTTTTTTCCCTCATCAATCTACACACAATACCCACAATGATAAGCAAACACTTTTTGTGCGCAAATGATAAAAAGCAGATTACACGGAAATATCACACTATACCTAAGTATTCAGACCCTTTACTCAGTACTTTGGTTGAATCACCTTTGGCAGTGATTACAGTCTTAAGTCGTCTTGGGTATGACGCTACAAACTGCTTGGCACATCTGTATTTTGCGGAGTTTCTCCCATTCTTCTCTGCAGATCTCTGAAGCTCTGTCAGGTTGGATGGGGAGCGTCACTGCACAGCGATTTTCAGGTCTCTCCAGAAATGTTCGATCGGGTTCAAGTCCGGCCTCTGGCTGAGCCTACCAAGGACATTCAGAGACTTTGTCCCGAAGCCAATCTGCGTTTTCTTGGCTGTGTGCTTAGGGCTGAACCTTCGCCCTATGCTTAACCACCCCCAGCCACATCTAGCTAAGTGGATGGTCACTATTGTCTAGTCATGTACACATATTCATGAAAATACAATAGATGGTCCGTCATCACCCCAAACACACCCTGGCTAACTTGATGCTTCAGCAATCATTTCTCTTGCAAAAATGGAGTCTTCGTTTATGAACCATAATTCCAACTCGCTACAGTGCATCTGAAAGTGTTTCAGACCCCTTGACTTTTTTCCACATTTTGTTACGTTACAGCCTTATTCTAAAATTGATTAAATTACATTTTTTCCTCATCAATGATGACATAATGGACAAAGTGAAAACAGGTTTTTAGACATTTTGCCAGGAGTCACTCCTTTTGATACAAACAGAGCATTAACTTATTTAGATAGCTTCAGTCACTGTTTTTAAATGTTTTAAAAATAGTTGATGAATAATGTTTTTATCTTTGCCCTCGATCCTGACTAGTCTCCCAGTCCCTGCAAGAAAAACATCCCCACAGCATGATGCTGCCACCACCATGCTTCCACCGTAGGGATGGTGCCAGGGTTTCCTCCAGACGTAGTGCTTAAAATTCAGGCCAAAGAGATCGATCTTGGTTTCATCAGACCAGAGAATCTTGTTTTCAGGTCCGAGTGTCCTTTAGGTGTCTTTTGGCAAACTCGCGCGGCTGTCATGTGCCTTTTACTGAGGATGGCTTCCGTCTGGCAACTTTACCATAAAGGCCTGATTGGTGGAGTGCTGCAGAGACGGTTTGTCCTTCTGGAAGTTTCTCCCCATCTCCACAGAGAAACTCTGGAGCTCTGTCAGGAGTGACCATCGGGTTCTTGGTCACCTCCCTGACCAAGGCCCCTTCTCCCCAGACTGCTCGGTTTTTTTACATTGTATTTTTTACATTGTAGAATACATAGTGAAGACATCAAAACTATGAAATAACACATATGTAATCATGTAGTAAATCCAAATAAGTGTTAAACAAATCAGAATATATTATATATTTGAGATTCTTCAAAGTAGCCACCCTTTGCCTTGATGACAGCTTGTGCACACGCTCGGCATTCTCTCAACCAGCTTCATGAGGTAATCACCTGAATGCATTTCAATTAACATGTGTGCCTTGTTAAAAGTAATTTGTGGAATTTCTTTCTTCTTAATGCGTTGAGCCAATCAGTTGTGTGGGTGACAAGGTAGGGGGAGTATACAGAAGATAGCCCTATTTTGTAAAAGACTAATTCATATTATAGCAAGAACAGCTCAAATAAGCAAACAGACCAATGACAGTCTAGCATTACTTTAAGACATGTGGAGTCGTCAATTAGGAACATTTCAAGAACTTTGAACGTTTTTTCGAGTGCAGTCGCAAAAACCATCAAGCGCTATAATGAAACTGGCTCTCATGAGGAGCCGCTACAGGAAAGGAAGACCCAGAGTCACCTCTGCAGAGGATTAGTTCATTAGAGTTACCAGCCTCAGAAATTGCAGCCCAAATAAATGCTTTACAGAGTTCAAGTAATAGACACATCTCAACAGCAACTGTTCAGAGGAGATTGCGTGAATCAGGCCTTCATGGTCGAATTGCTACAAAGAAACCACTACTTAAGGACACCAATAAGAAGAAGAGGCTTGCTTGGGCCAAGAAACATGAGCAATGGACAATAGACCGGTAAATCTGTCCTTTGGTCTGATAGCGTCAAATTTGAAATGTTTGGTTACAACTCCGTGTCTTTGTGATCTCCATGTGTGTTTCCCATCGAAGCATGGAGGAGGAGGTGATGGTGCTTTTGCTGTGACACTGTCAAATCAAATTTTATTTGTCACATACACATGTTTAGCAGATGTTATTGCGGGTGTAACGAATGCTTGTGCTTCTAGCTCCAGCAGTGCAGTAATATCTAACAAGTAATATCTAACAATTTCAGCAACATATACCCAATACATACAAATCTAAGTAAGGAATGGAATTAAGAATATATACATATATGGACGAGTAATGTCAGAGCGGCATGGACTAAGATACAGTAGATTATTATAGAATGCAGTATATACATATTAGATGAGTAATGCAAGATATGTAAACATTAGTAGTGACTAGTGTTCAATTTCTTAAAGTGGCCAGTGATTTCTATAGGCAGCAGCAGCATCTAAAGTGCTAGTGATATCTATGATTGATTTAGAATTCAAGACACACTTAACCAGCATGGCTACCACAGCATTCTGCAGCGATACGCCATCCCATCTGGTTTGCGCTAGTGGACTATCATTTGTTTTTCAACAGGGCAATGACCCAAAACACACCTCCAGGCTGTGTAAGGGCTATTTGACCAAGAAGGAGAGTGATGGAGTGCTGCATTAGATGACCTGGCCTCCACAATCACCCGACCTCAACCCAATTGAGATGGTTTGGGATGAGTTGGACTGCAGAGTGAAGGAAAAGCAGCCAACAAGTGCTCAGCTTATGGGAACTTCTTCAAGACTGTTGGAAAAGCATTCCTCATGAAGCTGGTTGAGAGAATGCCAAGAGTGTGGAAAACTGTCATCAAGGCAAATGGTGGCTACTTTGAAGAATATAAAATATATTTTGATTTGTTTAACACTTTTTTGGTTACTACATGGATTCCATATGTGTTATTTCATAGTTTTGATGTCTTCAGTATTATTCTATAATGTAGAAAATAGTAAAAAATAAAGAAACCCCTTGAATTAGTAGGTGTTCTAGAACTTTTGACCGGTAGTGTATGTATAATGAAATATGAAATTCAACATAATTTCAACCCCCAATATAACAGAATATGATGTTTCTACCTGAACTTTTTCAACGCAATTTCAACATAGACGTAGTTCTGATGATTATGTTGAAATTAGATTGATGTAACAACCTCTTAGTCAGGTTAAGTCAGTGTATTTAAGTTGACATTTTACCCTCATTTCAATGTTTACAATGCTGGTTGAAATAAGATGAAAACCGTACTGGTTGATAACTTTTTTCAAATCCACTGTGTATTCCACGTTGATTCCACGTCATAATACGTTGACAAATCACATTGAAACAACGTTGATTCAACCAGTGTGTGCCCAGTGGGTAGCAACTGTTTCTAGAGGTTTAGTTTAGATACAGTGGGGGAAAAAAGTATTTAGTCAGCCACCAATTGTGCAAGTTCTCCCACTTAAAAAGATGAGAGAGGCCTGTAATTTTCATCATAGGTACACGTCAACTATGACAGACAAAATGAGAAAAAGAAATCCAGAAAATCACATTGTAGGATTTTTAATGAATTTATTTGCAAATTATGGTGGAAAATAAGTATTTGGTCACTTACAAACAAGCAAGATTTCTGGCTTTTGTAAACACACATGCAAACAGTTACTGAAGCTATGTAAATGAGGTCATGCTCTGTTTGTATGAAAAGGGATGACTCATGTTGATTCCGGCAGCCTTAACACACTTATTACAGTTTGATGAACAGCTGACGTGTGTCCACAGTGAAGACAATCAACGAAGGGATCAGTCTGAAAGAGGGGCAGGCTGTGAAAACTCCCGAGGTCAAGAAGGAGAGGAAGGTGGTGAAGAAGTTGTACCCCAACTCAGCTCTGTTTTACAAGCTGGGTGCGAGCTCTCAGAGGAGGAGCAGAAAGAGGCAGAGGGGCTGTTTCAGATGTATGGATACAACGCCTTCCTGAGTGACAGACTACCCCCTGAACAGGGAAATCCCTGATACTCGCGATCCTAAGTAAATCATTTTCCTCATCTCTCCCCCCACCTCTACACAATAAATGATGTATAACTCAAGACTTCGAATTCTAACCACAGTCTGTTGCATCCGAGGTCATCTGAGGTCCATTCCATCTCCAGCACTTTTAATGCAGTTTGACGAATGACATTGAAATTGACAATAACTTTAAGAGTGAAACAGCAGCTTTGGTGAAGTGAATTAATTATATGAGGTCGACCAAATGTTTTGTTGTGCCTGTTGTGCTAATCACCAGTATCCCCATGACCTGCCCACCATCAGCGTGGTGTTGATCTACTTGGGACGAGGCACTGTCCATCATCAAGAGAGCTGTCCGCAGCATCATGGACAAGACCCCCAACGCCTGCTCAAAGACATCATACTGGTGGATGACCACAGCCCCAATGGTTCGCCTAATTGGTCTCTTCTCACGCATAGAAACATTTGAAAGTATATTTGTTAACATTTATATTGAACTTTGATTGAAAGATGTGGCTTTCAACTTGTGTTGTGTTTCACTGATTTTCAAGTGTCTGCTTTCACAGAGGATCTAAAGGAGAAGTTGGATGTCTACATCAGCTTCATCCATGAAGAGCGTCCGGGCCTGGTGAAGAGAGTGAGACACTCAGAGCAGCTCGGTCTCACACAGGCCCGCCTCTCAGGGTGGAGAGAAGCTGAAGGAGATGTGGTGGCCACTTGATGCCCACATAGAGGTCCATGTGGAATGGTAGTCTAAATGGTTTTTGTTATAAAATATCTCAGTGAGACTTTTTAAATCCCCCCCATGTGGTGTTTTCAGTCTGTGTTTGTGTGAACAGGGCTGAGCCTCTGTTAGCTCGGATAAAGGAGGACCGCACGTTGGTGTTGACACCGGTGTTTGACAAAGTCCATTTCGATGACTTGACAGTCACACGTTATGGGCCTGCTGCAGACGCCTTTGACTGGGCCCTGTGGTGTATGTACGTGTCCTTCAGACCTGAGTGGTACGCCTTGAAAGACGAGTCACAGCCAGGAAAGTGAGTTGTTCATGATTTCATCATAGGATGATAGTCCAGTTTCACAATTCTGTTTGAATATGCGATGAGGAAAGCACAGCATTGGGAGGAAAATCTCACCTAATATTTACACCTGGATTATTATTTTGCATGATCTATTCATTAAAATTAATGTCACTTCTCCCAGTGTAGAAATGACCATGATTTGTACTGTATGTTTGTCAGGAGCCCCTCCATTATGGGCATACTAGTGGTTGATCGGCTGTTCTTTGGGGAAATTGGTGCTCTCGACGATGGTATGAAGATCTATGGAGGTGAAAATGTTGAACTGGGCATCCGGGTAAGCCCGTCTGCTACAGTTGCTAAATGAATGTTTGAAATCAAAGGAGACTTGTGTTTGCAGAATTACTTTCTGTTCTTGATTCATTCAGTTTGAACAAACCAATCTAGAGCCAACATCTAGACACTTCAGTCCATATCTATAAATTCTTCCTTCTCATTACAAAGAAGAGGAATGCTCTGAGAGTGGCTGAGGTCTGGATGGATGAATACAAACATAATGTCAACATCGCCTGGAAACTCCCACTGAAGGTACTGTACAGAACAAACCATTCAAAAAGTAGGTTTTGTTCAGCTGCTTCTATAGAATAACAATCATCGCTGTTATGCATGCTTTGTGTTTGAAAATAAGTAGATTAGACAGTAAATAATATGAAAACTGTTTATTACTCAATGCCATAATAAAGATCATAGGATCTATGTGAAATGATGGCGGTAAGCAAAAATGGATAATATGTGGATTGCTCATATGGCCTGTGTTTCTGATTTAGAGATCTTCCTCTTTCTCACCACAGGACCATGGCATAGACATTGGGGATGTTTCAGAGAGGAAGAAGTTGAGAAAGAGGCTGAACTGCAAGCCCTTCCAGTGGTATCTGGACAATGTGTATCCCATGTTAGACCCCCTGGGTGACTTGCTTGGTTATGGAGCTGTGAGTGATGCTAAAACATTTATCATTGTTCTGGAATTATTTCCTCACCAACTGTGTTTGGTGGCATGCATGGCATTCTTCTTTCAATAGGATGCAGGGTCATAAATCCAACTCATTATCAGGATAGGAATCCACACTTTTATAACTGTTTAATCTCTGTCTATAAAATCAACAGCTGGTCAATGACCTGAAGACAGATCTCTGTATAGATCAAGGCCCAGATCCAGGGAACACACCTATTTTATATGGATGCCATTATTTTGATCCACAGGTTTGTAGAATCATTGCTTAAAATTTTAGAATTGAACTACACGTATAATATGGTTCATCCCATGGCAGACCTGGGATTCAACCCATAACACAATAATAAAATGTAAAGTACTGTCAATACCACAGACTCAGAAAAGCCTAAATATCTATACTCTCTGTCCAGAACTGTTATTATCGAGCCAGCGGGAGATCTACATTGAGGCATCAAGTCTCACAAGTACAACAGTAATCGCTGTCTGGTGGACACTGGCTCTCGAACCCCAGGTCTGTATGAGTGCAAGGTGGCCAAGCAGAAGGGATTCCACATGCTCTGGGACTTTCAACAGGTGAGTACTCCACATGAAATAGGGAAATAGATGCTTATAAACTGTTGAAAACAAGGGAGATGTCTTTGACTTTTTTAGTTTTTGTATTGTGATGTAGCACTGTAGAATGTTTTCTGTGTTTTACAGGGAAAAGCCATCCAGAACAGACAGACAAAGAGATGTCTGGAGATTGCCCCAGGGGACGATACTTACTACCAGCTCATCATTCAGGAGTGCAGTGGGCACCACTGGAAAATACAGAATGTGATAAAAGACTTCTGATACACTGAGATAGTTAGCCTTTCAGAGACAATACAGCAGGACCCGTGCTTCATTTGTAAATCGGGAGGTCCCGGAACACATAGTGAGCGCGAGAGGAGAGGGAGGGGAATCCGGGGGGCTCTGAGGTACCGCAACACATTGAGAAAAAAAGTGTCAAACATAACGTGGCAGTGCAGCAGACAGAGTAAACAGCCAAGTAGCCTACTGTCTATGGTGGTGAAACGGACAGCACTCTCCAAGGTGCTGATTCATTCAAAGCATTTTAGACGTCACTGCAGTATGCCCACATACTTGAGTATAGCTGCAGGGTTTATACAAGTACTGTTAACATATAGACTAATATGTTATAAATTGTGTTCTTTAAGGTGAATGCACCAATTTGTAAGTCGCTCTGGATAAGAGCGTCTGCTAAATGACGTAAATGTAAATGTAAATGTTACACTGGTACAGTTATGCCCTATGAGAGATGTACAACTGCGCATGTGCGAAAATAAAGAAAGGGCATTTTCCCGCGTTCTGGTTGAAACACCAACGATGAACATGTGTGTTTATTCCTCCGTTAAGTAAACCGTAATTCCTGTCCTGAAGATGACAGCACCAACAGGTTATGGGCCCAGGAGGGAACATGGAAGCCGATGGAATAGATTATGTTTCGACGGAGATGAAAAAAACTACGAGTTATGGGAGACGAAGTTTTGGGGCACTTGCGTTTGCTAGGGCTAAAGGCCACCATATTGAGCGTGGATGAAGATGAGGAAGACGGAGAGAAAATGAAGAAGCCTACGCCCGAATTGATACAGGTTTTGGATGATAAAAGTCTTTCCCTGATAATGAGAGAAGCAGCAGATGATGGGAGAAAAGCGTTGAAGATATTGAGGGAAAATTATGCAGGTAAAGGGAAGCCACGTGTGATTAGCCTCCACACTTAGCTAACTTCTCTTCAGAAAGCTGCTGACGAAAGTGTTACGGATTATATCATTCGTGCTGAGACGGCTATTACAGCACTGAGGAATGCTGAAGAGACTTTAAGTGACGGGCTGTTGATTGCAATGATTCTGAAAGGTTTGCCCGAATCATTTAAGCCGTTTGCCATCCACATAACGCAGAGTGACGAGCCGACAACTTATGGCAAGTTCAAAACCAAGTTGAGGAGCTATGAAAGCACCGAGAAATGTAGCGCCATTTCCACTGACGACAACGTGATGAAGGCAAGTGTCAAAGTCGCGTCAATTCAGATCTGGTATTAGGAACAAAAGAGGTCAACACGACATCTAAGATATACTAGTTATTTTAATTAATGCAAAAACCTTCAATGGTAAATATGATGTTTCGTATATACGGGCTCTCTGAGATGTCTCGCAGGACACCCCAGACAACTAACAACATTGTTTCAGAAACAATACCCAAATACTCTGACAGAGAAAGTTTCCCACTTCTCTGCTGGCCAATTAGAGTAAAGACTTGAGCGTGGTTTAAACTTTCTCAGCCAATCCGTTGGTTCAGGGGTTGGTCTCATCTCCTCGGCGCCATTTGTTGCACACTTCAGCCAGGCACAAGATTATCATAACAACCTATCATAGTGAGAAGAGCCAGCTCTCTTAGACATCATTCCTACGTCCAAGGAAGGCTCACAGATCACAAAGAACCAGTATAGTCTAGAATTTGAAGGCAAATCCTTATCTCATTTTACCCCCTAAAACAGCTCTTCACATCAATCACAGCCTTGCCAGGTGTCACAACCTACATTAGCCCAGTCAAGAATGCATTCTTTCTAAGTTAGTCATCCCATCAATTTAGGAGAATAATAAATCCCCAGTACAAGTAATATTAAAGTTAGCTGGCCAAGAGGAAGAGATAAAGGGACCGATATAACCTGCTTCAACTGTTGCCAGAAAGGGCACAAGGCCCGGGAATGTACCGTTACTGGAGAGCACAGAGAACGGAGACAGTGGTGTAGTTTTTGCAAGAGCTCCACTCATACTGACGGAAATTGCAGACGAAAAAGAAGAGACAATGTGAAACAAGCAACAGATGCTGAAGGCCACACATTTGCATTCAGAATAAGTGACTGTCAGGTTCGTGGACTGAAACAAAAAGGGGCTGATGGTTGATACGGGAGCAACGTCACATATAGTCACGGACATCGGGAAGTTTAAGGAGTTTGACGAGACTTTCAAACCGGAAAAACATTCCGTGGAGCTGGCTGACGGAACAAGAACCAATGGTGTCGCGGAGAGGTGCAGCGGAGGTTTACCTGAGAGACAACACGGGTCGTCGGGTGAAAACAACGCTGACTAAGGCGCTGTACGTGCCGTCGTTTCCACAGGACATTTTCTCTGTTAAAAGCAGCGACAGCCAACTGAGCTTCAGTCAACTTTCGACAGGGGTGTAACAAGCTCATCCACAAGAACGGTACCACTTTTGACATCGAGGAGTACGATAGACTTTACTATCTTAACACTGTAAGTGATGAAAATGATGATGGATGTCATGGGTGCTATGTTATTCACACATGGCACAAAATTCTTGGCCACTGTAATTTTGAGGATGTGTCAAAGTTAGAAAATGTGGCAGAGGGAATGAAAATCACAGGTAAGATTGACAAATCTACCCTCAACTGTGAAATCTGCACACAGGGAAAATTTGTTCAGAGCAGAAACAGAGAGCCTGATGAAAAGGCAAAAGCAGCTCTTGAGCTTGTGCACACTGATTTGGCTGGCCCTATTGAGCCAGAGGCGAAAGATGGGTTCAGATATACTCTAGCATTTACGGATGATTATTCAGGAGCAGTTTTTGTGTATTTCCTAAAAGCAAAAAGTGATACTGTAAAAGCTACTGAGAAGTTTATTGCTGATGTGGCCCCTTATGGAAAAAAAAAGTGTGTCAGGTCAGATAATGGCACAGAGTACACAGCCAAAGAGTTCAAGTCACTGCTCAGTAAGAATGCCATAAGACATGAAACTTCAGCCCCTTACTCACCCCATCAAAAATGGGACCGCTGAGAGAAATTGGAGAACACTGTTTGAAATGGCAAGATGCATGCTACCTGACAGCAACCTACCAAAGAAATTGTGGACATATGCTGTAATGACTGCTGCAGTAATTCGTAATAGGTGTTACAATAAGCGTGTAGGACAGACTCCACACTACATGTTTACTGGGAGAAAGCCTGATCTTTCAAAGATGAAAGAATTTGGATCTGTTTGCTATGCATACAGACAGAACAAGAAAAAGTTGGACTCAAGATGTGAAAAGGGTATTTTTGTCGGGTATGATAAAAATAGTCCAGCATACCTAGTCTACTACCCAGACACTGGAAAAGTTCTTAAAAACAGATTAGTCAAGTTCGTTACAAAGGTGTAGTCGAACGCCAAACTCAGACAGATTTGGAAATGAGTGATGATCTTCATGGGGAGAGATTTCAATCTCCCATGCCAAAAAGCCAAGATGGCAGATCAAAATTCGAAGAGACACAAGATGTGCAAATCGAGACTTCAGATAGTCAGAGTCCACGCTATCCAGACAGAGAGAGGAAGAAGCCCCAGTACTTAAAAGACTATGAGTGTAAAGTGAAGTGTGATGACCAGATACCACCTAGTGTTGACTACTGCTACAGAGTAATGTGCAATGCACCACAAACCTTCAAAGAAGCAATGATTTCACCAAAATCAGAGATTTGGCCTACTGCTATGAAGGAGGAGATGGATTCCCTTAGGGAAAATGATACATTCACATTGACCACACTGCCAGAGGGTAAAAATGCAGTGGGGGGCAGGTGGGTCTATGCGGTCAAAAACAATTCAGATGAGACTGAGACATACAAGGCAAGATATGTTGCAAAGGGGTATAGTCAAGTGGCAGGAATAGACTATAAGGGAGACTTTTTTCTCCAACTGCAAATATGACATCAGTACGTTGTTTGATGCAGCTAGCAGCTCAGTATGACTTAGAGTTACATCAGATGGATGTCAAAACAGCATATCTACATGCTCCTATTGACTGTGAAGTGTACATGGAGCAACCAGAGGGTTTTGAAGTCAGGTCAGATACAGGTGAGCAACTAGTCTGCAAACTGAACAAGTCACTGTACGGGCCTGAAACAGTCAGGAAGGAACTGGAACAAAATGTTGCATGATCACCTTAGTGAAAATGGTTTTACACAGAACCCAGCTGATCACTGTGTTTATAACAAACAAACTGCAACAGAAAGGATCATATTGATAATTTGGGTCGATGATCTAATTATCGCTGCTAGTGATAGTGACTCACTCACAAGTGTAAAAGAAATGTTAAGTGAAAAATGTAAGATGAAAGATCTTGGGAGGCTTGGACATTTCCTAGGCATTGATTTTACACAAAGTGAAGGGAAAATAAAGATGAGCCAAACAAGGTACATAACCAAGATACTGGAAAGGTTTGGTATGTCAGACTGTAAAACAAGGTCAACACCATGTGAACAAAAACAAAACTTTGATGGTGATGGTGAACCTATTGATTCAAAAAGGTTTTCGTGAAGTGATAGGCAACTTGATATATGTGATGACATGTACAAGACCGGATATCAGTTGGATTGTCAGCAAGCTGTCACAATACCTATCAGAACCAAAAGAGCAACACTGGATAACAGCTAAACATGTGTTGAGGTACTTGAAGGGGACAATGAATCAGGAGTTGTGTTACAAAAAGGGGGGTGGAAAAACTCAACCTCGTAGCATATAGTGATGCTGATTGGGCAGCAGATCAAAGTGACAGACCGAAGCATAACAGGGTATTGTTTTAGTTTAATTAAATGTGGACCTGTTATTTCATGGAGGTCTAAGAAGCAGCCAACAGTAGCTTTATCTACATGTGAAGCAGAGTACATGGCACTGGCTGCTACTACACAAGAAAGTTTGTACCTTGTACAGTTATTGGGCCAGATGGATAGTGAGTGCCAATATGCACCAGTAACAATCTTTGAAGATAACCAAGGTGCAATTGCTCTGTCAAAGAACCCAGTATGTCGTCAGAGATGTAAACATGTTGACATCAGATATCATTTCATTCGATCTGCACTCAGTGATGGCAAAATAAGTATTGAATATTGTCCAACGGCAGACATGGTTGCAGATGTTTTGACTAAACCTGTAACGAAGTTCAAAAATGAAAAATTATTGGGTTATATGTTTGGAATGTAAACTGACATTTGTGAGATGTATAACTGTAAGCTAAATGTGTTGATAGTTAGGTTGAATACGACTTGTACAGTATAAGAGCAAGTGGGGGGTGTTAACATATAGACTAATATGTTATAAATTGTGTTCTTACACTGGTACAGTTATGCCCTAAGAGAGATGTACAACTGCGCATGTGCGAAAATAAAGAAAGGGCATTTTCCCGCGTTCTGTCTGAAACACCAATGTGTGTTTATTCCTCCGTTAAGTAAGCCGGTATTCCTGTCCTGAAGATGACAGCACCAACAAGTACGAATTTCTTATAGCCTATTTTTCTAGACATCAATGTACAGCAACATTTTTAGACGACCCTGCGGAACACCCGCCATATGCTTATGCACACATACTCAGCTGTGGGGCTTACAAGACCCGAATTTCATATAATTTTCAAGACATCAATGTAGCAGTAGAACAAATATCACTATATCGGAATATATCTTCAAATAAAATAAATCAATGTAGGCTACAGCAGAACACACATATGAGAATATACAGGCCTTCTGCCTATGTGATAATATGAAGCACATGCTCAGATTACCTTCACAGTACCAAACAAGTTTGTAAAGAACCTCCCACAATGACTCTCCCCATGTCAAGTCCATTTAACTCCTGAGAGTCAGTTTCTTGCTCAAAGCCATGAGGCGGCCTGTGGCTGTGACATTTAGCCTCCTAAGGCTGTTCTGTAGTGTCTATTTTTTCATTTTGAGTGTTAACTATAACCTGAGTGTCCTCTTTAGCCTTGTCTAAAAGGCTTGCTACCACCAAATGCGCCTTGGTTCGGGCATGTTCAAAAACCTTTTTCTGAGGGTTCTTTGTTGTTGTTTTTTTACGTCTGAGGCATAGGATGTTAATTTACTGCACCCACTCTTTTGCTAGTTTAATCCCTCCAGTCGTTTCTAGACCCAAGCTCCCTACCTTTTGCATGTGGTACAGCCCAACTTTTAATTCTGCATGACAAGCCAGGGGTTATACGTTTGCTTGTTCTTGAACTGCAAATTGCACCTGCTCCGACCACCTCGTCGGTAGATGTACTGCCCCCTCCCCCCCAGCTCCCTGTCTCCCTTTCCGGCTGAGTCTGACTCGCTAGTAGGCCTACTAGTTAGTGGAGGTACCGGTGGTGATGCTGAACTGGCGGGATTAGCAGCGCTGCTAGCTAAGGCATCGCCATCAGGAACAGTTTGCCCCTCACTCCTCTCCTCCGGCACTGACAGTTTTCTGGCTCGTTCTGTGTTCGATTCACCATCTTTCTCTTGATTTTTGGACTTGACAAATGTAATCAAACTCGATTGCCTTTTCTTATCCATTTTTTATTTGGCTTTCCCACATTTCAAATTCAGTAGCGAGACGACAAGCCTAGGCTACGTAACGTGATTACGTAGGGACCTCTTCACTAGCTGACCACAGCTACCAAGACCTGTGTCAAGATCAGTTACTTACCCCACCGGCCCACCCCTAACCTCTATGTACAAATAAGAGATCAGGTCTGGAATCAGTGGGGCAGGATAGGATGATTAAACAGAAGGATCACCGTGCTTTTACATGATGGTCTTTCTGGGGGGCGGGAGAAATAACGATGAGGAAACTTGATTTAACGATGATTGCTTTTATTACAATGTCTACAGTGCGAACAATGAAACAATTAATAAATCATGCCGTGAGAGGTACCAGATCCGGGCAAATAGATGCCGGAATAAACAAAGTCAAATCTGAGAGGTGCCGTATCCCTTTCCGGCTCAAATTAACCACTGAGCAGGACTACAGGAGTTATGCTGCGATCATAAGCAAGTGGGAAGGTGGTATTTCCCACATATGACTGGTAAAAATCCACTTGAATGCCCCTCCAACTGGTCATTACCAGTGGGAAACTCGTCTCTCATCCCTGAGCTCCTGACTTCTCCCACATGCTGACCTCATCTACTTAGGAAATTACCTTCATAACAACATGATAGCTGTACTTATAGTTTATGGTTGACGCAGCTTGTTGTCCATTAGCCTGTCGGCTTTTCTGAACAAGTTCATACCACCCTGCATCCCACTGCTGGCTTGCATCTGAAGCTAAGCAGGGTTGGTCCCAGGATGGGAGACTAGATGCTGCTGGAAGTGGCGTTGGAGGGCCATTAGGAGACACTGTTTCCTCTGGCCTAAAAAAATATCCTAAAGTGATAGGGGACATTGCCTTGTATAGGGTGCCGTCTTTCGGGTGGGATGTTAAACGGGTGTCCTGACTCTCTGTGGTCACTAAAGATCCCATAACACTTATCGTAGGGGTGCTAACCCTGGTGTCCTGGCTAAATTCCCACTCTGACCATCATGGCTATCTAATCATCCCCAATTGGCTCATTCCTCTCCCCTGTAACTATTCCCCAGGTCGTTTCTGTAAATGAGAATGGGTTCTCAGTCAACTAACCTAGTAAAATTAAACAAAGCATGTGAATGCATCCAACTGGTATTTATGACTTCACAGCTGGTAATTACCCACTTCTTTATGAACACAGCATTATCACAATGCTTTGGAAAGCCAATCGGTAGTCAGCAGTGAGAAAACTGTGTGATCTTAGTGAGCTGTTGATTGGTGACAGATGTACTATTTCTTCACAGAATGTTGCATGCTATTGAGCTGTGTTTTCCTTGGTCCTGAATGTAAATGCAAAGAAATAATAAATATGATTCCTGTATTTACGCTCATTTGTGGTTTGTTATTGATTCACTGTAGATTTTCACCAAAGAGGGTCATATAATTTTTGTCTGCATTGAGCTGAGTTGACAACAGTGTGGTTTTGAAGAATTCCCATCCTCGACTGCTCACGGACTTCTCTATGAGAACTCAGAGATGAACGTATCCCATGCATGGCCAGCCCTCTCTCTTAGAGCTGCGGTGGCAGTGAGCTATATACTGTATATAGAGATATTTTTGCTGTGGTTACATAGAACTACTGTACTGTATTTCTCAAACACATGTTTTTTACTACTACAAATTAGGTACAGTATATCGTAACTTCTTATCCAAACTTATATCAAATTATTATACCCATTTTTACAACTTATTATGCCCCCCCTCAGATTCAAATTATTTTCTGCTCTTTGTTCCTAAAATCGCCCATATTGTCCCATTAAATTACTTAACTTTACATTACTTTTACGAAATACTTATTCTAACTGCGGACTTGCCTGTAATAATTTAGTCATTTCCTGTTTCTCTCTTCAATTTTAAATGACGCTCCAATTTACTTTTAATAGTGACTGTTTTTTTCCCCCGATATCGGTCTACTAAGCTGGACATTCATTACTACTTCATCAGTTCATGCAATTATTAGTAATTAAACACTTAAATAAAATCCCCATCCTGATCTGTATTAAAATGTAGTTCCTATTTGTCGTTTTGGTGCTATTATTCAATATGTTACATTGCATTGGCTCTATCTGCTGGTCGTTTTGAGTAATTTCCCATGTCTAATTCTCTCCTCATTTTAATGATGTTTTACCACATCAAAAAGGTCCGTAATCTATTTCTTTAATTCGCTCTCTTTACCAAGGTATTCAAATGATGATACAACACATCAGAGGTCCATAACCTATTTCTCTCTTTACCAAAGTGTTCAAATGATGCTACAACACATCTATTTACTTCATGATGATACTACACATCTCTCTATTCTACACCCACTCCTGTATTCTCATTTTTGTCTTTATACTAATTACTGTTAACACACCTTGTTTTGAATCATAGCACCATGTAATATTCCAATGTGATATTCTCCTTACATCCCTTTACATAACTCAACACCACTCATCGTCCCCCTTTAAAATATAGAATTTTAAATGTTCATTACAGCTTAGCTTTACCACAGATGAGCAGATTTTAACATAATAATAGAATGAAAGTCTGCTTAGCTGTTAGTTCGGCTGTAGACTGTATCCTGTTCGTGAAGACACCAATCTGTTATGATGAGTTTCTAGGGTATCAAGTGATTACGAATGTAAGGATGTAGTTAGACACTTTTGATGGGGAGTTCATATAATATATTTAATATGGTACCATGGTTAGTTATAACAGACATAGCCCTGCCTCTTCCAACTTCCTAACAAAGATCCACTCTCTCTATATATACACGCTCTGTTACAAGTCTCTCGACGAACATCTGGTACCCCATCATGGGCATTCCCTTCTCTTTGATGTTATTACCCTTTACCCCCAAGTCATATATCCTGTCCATCAATCATTTCTAAGATCAACATCAGTCATCTCCTTTGACATAATGGAATGTAGACTCTGTGTCACCAAACCACTTATCTACTATCTCTAACCTGGTCCACACAATACTATGACATGACATCATTACAGATGGGGCATACTTCTAGGCCACGTTTCCCTTCCTGGAGTGCTCCTTTGCCAGTATGTGGTGTGCCAAGGCATACCCATACCCAATATGTTGGGTGTTGAACATTAGGGCATCCTGAATGTTTTCATCCACATCAGTGTCCACCATGTTTGATGTATCTCATTATAGCCTAGTTTATCATTGTCTATATGTTTTTCAGTACAAAAGGATATAAAGTTACAAGGTAAACATTCATGGGCCAAAGGCAAATATAAGTGACTGTGACTTTTCCTCAGAATAGCGCACTGTGTTTTACACATCATGTATATGACAATTGCTCATTGTCATATCGACCCAAACTCCAGGACCAGGGACAGTGAGTGATTGACAGCAGGGAGGCGAGTGACAAGAAACTCACACCCACTGAGTGCCAGCCAGCCAGCCAGGTATGGTGCACCTCACCTGTAATGGAAATATTTAAGATGACTAAAGTTCATATTTAATTTAGAGTGATCAATGAGGCTGTATGTTATGGATTAAACTCATAGCTGCTGATATGGTTGACGCCAGACTGGAGGTACAAGGACAGAGGATACACTGATTATTATTGTATTGTGTGAAACACTGTGATTCTGTAGCAGCTGACAAAGTCACTGCTTTCTGTTTTGACTTTCTACAAGCCTCTCAGGTTGGTGTTTACAGATTGTATGCTGATTAGGATATAAGGGCGTTCTCAGAGAAGGCCAGTTAGACATGTTCTCTGCTTCTGGGCTGGAGGTTTTTCCCTGTTGCAACTTGTAAAACATATATTTTTGATTGACTCTCTGCGACTGTTCGTCTGTTTTGTTCACCTGGGAATTCCTATTACATCACCCCGCCCTCATTTCAGTGAGCCTGGATCTCTGTTGGAGAGTGAGAGAGGAAGGCCATCCTGTCTGTATCCCCAGGCTGAGCACTCACACGCAGAGGGACAATGAGGCTAGGTTGGGTCCGTGGGCTGGCCCCTTTGCTGGCCATGGCTGCTGGAATACTCTACATCACATCCATTAAGCAGGAGATTCATTCTCATGGGGAGAGACTGCAGAGGGCCCATCAGAATGACTCGGTCAGGGGCCAGGACATGCTCAAGAGGCTGGAGAAGATGGAGGCTCACTTCGAGAAGCTGGGTGAATCTCAATCTCCTTCATTTAACAGTGGCGTGAAAAAGTATTTGTCCCCTTTCTGATATTTTTGATACTGAATGTTATCAGATCTTCAACCAAAACCTAATATTAGATCAAGGGAACCTGAGTTTACAAATAACCCAAAAAATGGATACTTATTTAATTTATTTAATTAAGTTATGCAACACCCAATTCCCCTGTGTGAAAAAGTAATTGCTCCTTTACACACAATAACTGATTGTGCCACCTTTAGCTGTAATGACTGCAACTTAATGCTTCCTGTAGCTGTTTATCAGTATGTCACATTGCTGTGGAGGAATTATGGCCCATTCTTGCATGCAGAACTGCTTTAACTCAGAGACATTTGTGGGTTTTCAAGCATGTACTGCTCGTTTCAAGTCCTGCCACAACATCTCAATACAGATTAGGTCTGCACATTGACTAGGCCATTCCAAAACTTCAAATGTGTTGCTTTTTAATCATTTTCATGAAGACTTGATTGTGTGTTTTGGATCATTGTCTTGCTGCATGACCTAGCTGTGCTTCAGCTTCAGCTCACAGATGGGTGGTCTAACATTCTCCTGTAGGATTATCTGATACAGAGCAGAATTCATGGTTCCTTCTATTAAGGGAAGTCGTCCAGGTCCTGACCATCACACTTGGTATGAGTTTCTTTCTGTGGATTGCAGGGTTTGGTTTTCACCAGACACAATGGGACCCATCTCGTCCAAAAAGTTCACTCAAGTTTGCCAAAAAAGCACCTGGATGATCATCAAGACTCTTTGAAGAATGTTATATGGACAGATGAGTCAAAAGTATAACTCTTTAGATGACATGGGTCCCATTAGGCCTGGCCAAACACTACAGACTGATCAACAACTACAGGAAGTATTTGGTTGCAGTCATTGGAGCTAAAGGTGGCACAACCAGTTATTGAGTGTAAGGGGGCAATTACTTTTTCACACAGGGGCATTGGGTGTTGCATAACTTTGTTTATGAAATAAATTAAATAAGTATGTAATTGTTTTGTTATTTGTTCACTCACGGTCCCTTTATCTAATATTAGGTTTTGGTTGAAGATCTGATAACATTCAGTATCAAAAATATGCAAAAGTAGAGAAAATTAGAAAGGGTCAAATACTTTTTCACAGTACTGCACATGTGACTTACCTAGAAGGGAAATACCAGTAGCTCTGTTCACATATTGTACCTGGACTACAGGCTGCCACTGTTAAACCCTTTATTTAATTGAGAACCAGTTTGAGTCTAGCCTACATGTAGAGTTGATCCCCAAAAAAGTTATTTCATACTTCACAGTGATCATTGTAAAAGGAAATTTGTGACTCGATCGGGAAACTTGCCGTATGTCGCACGCAGTGGCGGTTCTAGACACATTTTACTAGGGGGGCCAAGGAGGGGCCAGTGTTTAATCAGGGGGGCACACATAAAAAAACTGGCAACACATGATATTCAAAGATTATAAACTTTATTTTACTTTAAAATCATATGACATTTATTATAACACGTATTTTGTACAAGAGTGCAGATGCAAGAGAGATAGTGCCATAAAAATGAAAAAAATATATAATAATAATAATTTAAAAAGTACAGGGTACAAATACAGGGTTCATATTCAATGTGAACAAACTCCAGGATACAACAAAGGGTACAACAATGTGCCATTTCCTATTTATGGAAGCCCCCACTACTGTGGACAGTTGATTCCACATTTTGTTTTAAGAAAGAAAACTTTCTGAGTGATTTATAAACAAAACACACTACCCTGTATCCATTTAGGTAAAATAAACCAAATCAGAAAAGAAATTCAATTCAAAGAGGCTTTACTAGCATGACCATATTGACATACAGTATTGCTAAAGCACATAAACAGGGAAACGTGTTACACATTAACATCCAGTAGTCCAATAGGATGCAGACAATAAACATTAAGTTAACATTCGTTTAAAAGCAACAATCATGTCAACACAATGTAGCAATATGAACAACACTGATGGATATCAGCAACAACATGAAAACAAGAATATTACAGGTGTCTGTGTGTGTGTGTGTGTGTGTCTGTGTCTTTGTGTACTTCACTGTCAGTTGATGAGCAGGTGTACAAAAAAAGGCTTTACAAAATATATGGGCAAGTCCATTTAGGACAGCACATTTCCACCATAGTTCACATTAGGAAAAATGACAGCATGAATGCTCACTAAACAAACATATACTACATATACCTTTTTATACACATTTTTTTTCAGTAATTTTTTAAGAGTGAAAGGGAAGTAAGCAATCGCTCATCATAGGATCATACATATTTCAGTTACAATATTAGTTACAATATTAGTGTTAGTTAGATCATCATGTCAAAGCTGGACCTGCAAAGTCTGAACGACACAAGTGTGCAATGATTGGAGTGATTTTGTTTCTTTTTTTCTTGCTTTGCTTGTTTTCAAAAGGAAAAATCATAGTTGGTAAAAATAAAATAAACTTTCGTTGAAAGGTATCACACTGTATAATTTACAAATATCTAAAGAGGTTTAGTGGATGCCATAAAACATCTGTGGAGCTTGAAGATTTGTAGTACATAGATGTTTGGCAGAGATAATTCAAAAGAATAAAATCATAAACTCTATCTATCTATCTATCGAGACAGAGAGAGAGAGAGAGAGAGAGAGAGAGAGAGAGAGAGAGAGAGAGAGAGAGAGAGAGAGAGAGAGAGAGAAGTGTTTCCTTGGAGCAGTACATGCAGCAATCACTTAATGGAGTGATGTCATAATGGGCCACAAAACTTTGGGGATGTGGATGGAAAGTTACAGGCAGGAGAGGGGAACCAACAGAAGCAGGTCTTGAGACATGAGTTTGCCCCTTTTTGAAAACCTCTTGAGAGAGGATTGGTGGGATATATATACATACATACAAACATACATACACTCTAGTAGTGTGTGGAACTACTGGTACTGTGAGGAAAAAAAGATAGATGATGTAAAATGAAAAATAAAACAAGCTTCAGCTTCTTAAGACACGGTGGGTTCATCTAAGTAGACACATGTAACTTCATGTGGACACCAGACTGTCTTTGTCTACACATCTAACTTCATATGGACCCCAGACCGTCTCTGTTTACACATGTAACTTCATATGGACACCAGACTCTTTGTCTACACATGTAACTTCATATGGGCACCAGACTGTCTCTGTCTACACATGTAACTTCATATGGACACCAGACTGTCTTTGTTTACACATTTAACTTCATATGGGCACCAGACTGTCTCTGTCTACACATGTAACTTCATATGGACACCAGACTGTCTCTGTCTACACATGTAACTTCATATGGACACCAGACTCTTTGTCTACACATCTAACTTCATATGGACACCAGACTGTCTCTGTCTACACATGTAACTTCATATGGACACCAGACTCTTTGTCTACACACGTAACTTCATGTGGACACCAGACTAACTCCATTCATTTTACCGGTGGTATTGAGAATAGATAAACCCACCGTGTCTTAAGAAGCTCAAGCTTGTTGTTTTATTGTTCATTATATCTCTTTTTCCTCACAGCGCACTCATACGCTACTAGCGTATATATCATATAGATACACTACAGCAACAGGATACTGGCGGTTGTGCTGTCTGGCAAAACGGTCCACAAATACATCAAGATCCAGAGCCTTGGCCCTTCTGGACTCTATGCTCAGGACACCAAGATCACTGAGTCTCTCATCACTAGTGGTGGACCGCAGGAAGGTTTTTATCAGTTTCAGTGTGGAGAAACTGCGTTCGCAAGAGGCTGAGCTTACAGGAAGGGTTACAGCAATCTTGCAGAGTCTAAAGAGCTCAAAGAAAACTTCCCTGTATGGCTCAATAAAACAAACCAGCTCAACTGTACTGCATGGCTTTTTGACTTCACCACTCTGTATTTTTCTGTCCAAAACTCTCTTAAATTGATGGAGCTCATGCCCTAAATCATCAATGTCTGCATTATACAAACGGCCAAATGAAAAACATTGCTCTCCTTTAAAAAGGTATCACTCTGGGGACTGAGAGACTGTATGCTTCTCATGAGCTCACAGTTTGTATTGGAGAAACGTCTGTTCAACTCATTGAGCATGCTGTCAATTACAGGATAGAAAAATGATGTTTGTCATTTACATTTAAAAAAACATATCTTTGTCACGTTCTACCTCCCTCTGACCAACAGTGCTTAGCGTGCAGTAGCCACTGAGTCTAGAGCTCAGCATTTTCTGACGTTTCGCCACTGACCTTGTTGCAGAATCACACTGCTCACAAATATTCAATGCTTCATCCCACAACTCATCAAAGAAAGACTCCTGCCTGTGGTCTTTCAATGTCAGGACTAAAGCATTTACTAAGTCAACAGCACTTGACAGATCAACAGTTTGTGACTGTAACATGTCAGACAATAGCTTTGTCTCCCCAAACAACTTACGCAGAGTAACAAGATGCACAACAAATTCTAGGTCAATTTGAGCAAGAAGACCTCGGGCCTCAACAGTTCTTTCACCATGACGTTCTTGAGCAATCTCTTGCAGTAGTCGTTTAAGGGCAGGTAGAGTGTCCATGATATTACGTAGGGGCTAGAAATCGGCATGACCAACGTGTGTCGCTTAAACGTTGCAGCTCTCTGGTTCTGCCATACATTTCTCTTTGGAGAGACAGCCATTTTGGGTGCACATATGAGGAAGAAGTAAACATATAAAGACTCTGTAACAAAGAAAAAAAACTCCTCCGTTTCTGGGACACTTTTGACTACATCAACTAACACTAAATTCAGACAATGAGCACTACAATGGACGTAGAGAGGCAAATTTAGCCTGTTCTTTGATCCTTGCCTGAACCCCTGAATGCTTACCGCTCATAACGGCAGCGCCATCGTACGCTTGGCCTACGAGGTTATTTTTTGTAGTCCAGGCCATAACGTTCCAGTAAGTGTACTATTTTTCCAGTAAGCCCTGCTGCATCTAACCTCTCTGCAGATTCAAAATGGAGAAAACTCTCCTTAATGGCCCCATTGTAATAGTACCTGAGTGTGAAGGACATCTGTTCTTTTTTGAAATATCCTTTGTTTCATCTGCCATGACGCTAAAAACCTCACTTTTCTTCACTTCTTCTATGATTTCAGACCGAACCATTTCTGCCAAACAACCCAAAACCTCATTCTGGATGATCTTGCTTGTGTACTTTGCATTGTGAATGGAAGTTAATCTTCTCTTAACAAGTTGGTCGTGGTTAGCAACTGTGTTAAGAATTTCCCTAAAGTTTCCTTTGTTAGTGGACCCTTCAGATTCATCATGTCCTCTTTGTGCTATGTTTTGTGTAGCTGTAAGCAACAGCACTTCCCCAACTGTTTTAATGTATGCCTGATTTTCTTGTACTTGTTTAGTGTGTTCTTTGTCAAGGAGATCTGTTAGTGTTGGCGTCAGTTCTAACAGCTCTTTGATAATCCCTCCATGCGATCATTGCACACTTGTGTCGTTCAGACTTTGCATGTAGTGAAAACCCTGCATTTCTCATAGTTGCCTTTTTCCAGTTTGTAAAACCAGGTGTTGAAACAAAAACGGTGTCTGGGGCATTTGATGTGCTAAAATGTCTACATGCATAGCAACATGTAGAGTCCGTCATTACAGAATACTCAAGCCATGGATGAGTAGTGTACCAGTTTGGTCTGAAGCTTCGTCTTCTGTCCCCCATCAGTGTGGTTGGGAATATCTTCAAGTTCGGCTGTACTGGTACGTCATACTTAGACTTGCTGATATCTGAAGAAGATGGACAGTAAACATAGGGCACAACTACAACATTTATTTACTGTATATCTGCATGTATTTCAAAATGTAGGCAAAGTATTTACTTAAAAAAAAAACAGAGCCATATTGACACAAAAAAGAATTAACAGCAGAAAGCAGCATTTTAAGGACACCCAGCAGGCCTACCATTACATTGTAATTGCATTGCTTTGCAAATAGTAAGAACCTTCCTCATCACAAACCTGATGGTGCAGTACTTGATCCACATGGATCCACTTGCTGTCCCTCTGGCTGTTCATCCTCTGTCCCTGTATGCTTTCTTCTTCATGCTTCTCACCCTCTTCTTCATTCTCCTCGCCCTCTTCTTCATTCTCCTCACCCTCTTCTTCATCCTCCTCACCCTCTTCTTCATCCTTCTCACCCTCTGGAATTTCCCTCTCTTTGTCAGACCCCTCACTTTCATCACATGCTGGCTCTCCCTCTTCCTCAACTTTCTCAAAACCTCGATTTGTTTCTCTCACTTTTTTGTTTGCTGGGGCAAAAAATGACTTTATGTCCCTTCCTCGTTTCATGATAACTATTAGAAGAAGAAAAACGTAGGGGCATGCATTACATTTTGTTACCTAACCATCCCTCCCTACTTAACACTGGCAGATAACCTGTTGATTACTTTACTAAAAATGTATTTGTTATCGCGATGCAACAGCCAAGACGAATGAAGTTACGTGGTTAACATCACAACATTGTGTAGACCTAGCAAGGATAGCCTACTAACATTTGGATATTTGCTTCTGCTTCGATGAGTTTGCTTAGATATGATTACATTTCTAAACAAATCGAGACCAGACATTTAAAAACTTGATTTGATTTATGTGTGAGGAACAAAAGGAACATGTAGGCTATGTGCAAGAACAACAAGTCACTTATGATATTAAATCGTTTTCCTTACCTTCGACTCCTGCAAATCGTAGCTCCTCTCGCAAATAGTAGTTGCTGAGCTCTCATTCACCGAAGCAGCACCACACGTGGCAGGCAGGTGGCAGGATACAGTTTTTGGGTGCGCCACTCTAATTTACCCGTGTAGAACGTTGCCGTGTAGAGCGTTGCATTAGTTCCGCTTTTGGCGCTCGCGTGTAAAATAGTTATAAATTCATAATTTTTTATTTGGTCAGCACGGGGGGCCACAGGGGGTGGCCAGGGACATTTCAGGGAGGCACGGGCCTCCCCGGCCTCCGTGTAAAACCGCCACTGGTCGCACGCCACTGCTTCACATGAGAGGCATTTGAAAGTAAACATTTTTTTAAATGTAAATGTGTTTTCTTGGCAGAAATGCATTCTGGAACATGTGTACTTTCATGTGCCTTAATAACAAACTTGTATTGAATCCGTAAATACGAATACAATTGTTAAATTACGAGCCTAATTGGTTTTACCATGGAAAAAGACTGCTAGCCATTATTGGCTGAGATAATGGATGGGCTGGACATGCCTGGAGGTGAGTTTGGATTGGTCTGCCATGTAGCATGCTTCTGTCTATAACGTAAGCTGCTCAGTATGTGTTGATAGTCCTTTTTACCGCGCAGTTTTTGAAAGCTATAACGTTAGCCATCGAGAACTACAAAAGTGTGCTGCTTTTCTCAACAACATTGATGCCCTGAATTTAGCAGGCGCTATCGACAGATCAGTTGGAAAAAGTGATGGGCTGTTTTCTGCACACGCCACAGTCAATGTGAAACGAATTGTGACTCGACACAACGCTGGCCAAATAAGATGTAGCTACAAACAAAACTGAGTTAAATGGTTCCAGTCTGCCGTGAAGCGTTCATCCATGTATATGGGTAAAAGTCTAGCTACATTTTCAGATCTTATACGTTTCTAATTTTGTCAGAAAGTTGTATTCATTGCAAGTTAAAGCGTACTGTCAGCTAGCTAGCGAATGTTAGCTTGCTGGCTCGCTAGCTAATGTTACGTGTATGATCTGTGTAGAAATGTTATTTGAATCAGAAAAATATTTGCATTGCTACTTATAGCCTAATGTTAGCTAGCTAACATTGAACCTAGTTGTTAGCTTTAGCTACCTGCAGGTTCATACTACAGCTATGACAACGTTTGTATTGGTAGTGGCACGAGTTGGGATTATGCCGGTTCATGGTTTAGCTAGCTAGCTAGTTAGCTAAATGTCTAAACAAAAGACTCCACTTCGCTATATGATTACATGACCCATCAAGATAGCCAGGTGTGTCTGGGGGTGATTATGGCCATCTATTGTATTTCATGAACATGTGTATGTACGTGTCTAGACAATAGTGACCCATCCACTTAGTGTGGCTGGGTGGTGGCTATAGCATTTCCTTCACATGACCCATCAATTTAGACAAGTGTGTCGGGTAAGCATAATCTAATAATTATAAAATATTTATGAAATATTTTTATCTGGACACTTTTGGTTTTTGATATTGCTACTATGCATGTAACCATTTCACTGTACTGTTTACACATTCTGTATCCTGTGCATGTGACAAATACATTTAGATTTGATTTGATATAGTGTGTGTTTACCAGAGATGGTAATGTAAAGAACAACATGACCTGCACCAAAGTCAGATTAGGATATGGGCCAACAAGGACTAGTGTCATGTGTACCCCCTGTCGCAGGCTGAAACGGAGGCTATGGAAACATACGTCACAGAGTCCCTGGGCCAGGGGTATATACGTCCCCTCCACTTCAATGCGCCCGTGCATTGATTATCGATCACTGAACAAGGAGACGATAAGATGTAGTTATCCTCTCCCCCTCATTCCTTCAGTGATTCAGTCAATGCATGGGGCGTGCTTCTTCACCAAATTAGATCTCAGGAGTGCATACAACCTGGTGCGTGTTTGGGAGGGGGGATGAGTGGAAGACAGCATTCAGCACAACCACGGGGCATTATGAATACCTGGTGATGCCCTACGGTTTGATGAATGCTCCATCCGTCTTCCAATCCTATGTGAACGAGGTGTTTCGGGACATGCTTGGTCGTGGTGTAGTGGTCTACATCAATGACATCCTGGTTTATTCCGCCACGCGCGCCAAGCATGTGTCCCTGGTTTGCAAAGTACTGGCCCGACTGTTGGAAAATTACCTTTATGCCAAGGCAGAGAAGTATATGTTTTTCCAGCAGTCCATCTCCTTCATCGGATACCGCATTACCACCTCAGGTGTGGAGATGGAGGGAGATCTCCAACCACGGTTAAGGAGGTGCAGCGCTTCCTTGGCTTTGCCAATTACTATGGGAGGTTTATCCGGGGCTTTGGCAAGGTCGCAGCTCGCATTACAACCTTGTTGAAGGGTGGGCTGTCCCGGCTCTGCTGGTCTGCTGAGGCTGACCAGCGGGGTTTGTTCACCTCAGCCCCGATACTGGCCCACCCCGATCCATCACTACCGTTCGTAGTGGAGGTGGATGCGTCCAAGGTAGCGATAGGCGCTGTCCTGTCTCAACGCTCGGGCACGCCACCCAACCTCTGCCCCTGTGCCTTCTTCTCTAAGAAGCTCAGCCCGGCGGAGCAGAACTACGACGTTGGTGATCGGGAGCTGTTGGCTGTTGTCCGAGCTTTGACCGTGTGGAGGCATTGGCTCGAAGGGGCAAAACACCCTTTCCTCGTCTGGACGGACCACCGTAACCTGGAGTACATCCGGGCAGCGAGGAGGCTGAATCCTCATCAGTCCAGGTGGGCCCTATTCTTCACCCGGTTTGATTTTACACTGTCATACATTCCGGTACATTCCGGGTACGAAGAACGTGAAGGCAGACGCACTGTCCCGGCTGTATGACACAGAGGAGAGGCCCAGAGACAACACCCCCATACTCCCGGCCTCCTGCATTGTGGCGCCGGTAGTATGGGCGATGGACGCGGATATAGAGCAGGCATTACGCACAGATCCATCTCCACCTCAGTGTCCAGCTGGTCTGCGGTACGTGCCTGCTCTTATCCGTGATCGTCTGATCTACTGGGCACACACGTCCCCCTCCTCCAGGTATCGGTCGTACAGTGCGCTGCCTGACCGGAAAGTACTGGTGGCCTACCTTGGCTAAGGACGTGAGGGTGTATGTCTCCTCCTGCTCGGTGTGCGCCCAGAGTAAGGCACCTATGCACCTCCCAGCGGGTAAGTTACAACCATTACCAGTTCCACAATGACCATGGTCTCACCTACAGTGGGGAGAACAAGTATTTGATACACTGCCGATTTTGCAGGTTTTCCTACTTACAAAGCATGTAGAGGTCTGTAATTTTTATCATAGGTACACTTCAACTGTGAGAGACGGAATCTAAAACAAAAATCCAGAAAATCACATTGTATGATTTTTAAGTAATTAATTTGCATTTTATTGCATGACATAAGTATTTGATCACCTACCAAACAGTAAGAATTCCAGCTCTCACAGACCTGTTAGTTTTTCTTTAAGAAGCCATCCTGTTCTCCACTCATTACCTGTATTAACTGCACCTGTTTGAACTCGTTACCTGTATAAAAGACACCTGTCCACACACTCAATCAAACAGACTCCAACCTCTCCACAATGGCCAAGACCAGAGAGCTGTGTAAGGACATCAGGGATAAAATTGTAGACCTGCACAAGGCTGGGATGGGCTACAGGACAATATGCAAGCAGCTTGGTGAGAAGGCAACAACTGTTGGCGCAATTATTAGAAAATGGAAGAAGTTCAAGATGACGGTCAATCACCCTCGGTCTGGGGCTCCATGCAAGATCTCACCTCGTGGGGCATCAATGATCATGAGGAAGGTGAGGGATCAGCCCAGAACTACACGGCAGGACCTGGTCAATGACCTGAAGAGAGCTGGGACCACAGTCTCAAAGAAAACCATTAGTAACACACCACGCCGTCATGGATTAAAATCCTGCAGCGCACGCAAGGTCCCCCTGCTCAAGCCAGCGCATGTCCAGGCCCGTCTGAAGTTTGCCAATGACTATCTGGATGATCCAGAGGAGGAATGGGAGATGGTCATGTGGTCTGATGAGACAAAAATTGAGCTTTTTGGTCTAAACTCCACTCGCCGTGTTTGGAGGAAGAAGAAGGATTACAACCCCAAGAACACCATCCCAACCGTGAAGCATGGAGGTGGAAACATCATTCTTTGGGGATGCTTTTCTGCAAAGGGGACAGGACTACTGCACCGTATTGAGGGGAGGATGGATGGGGCCATGTATCGCAAGATCTTGGCCAACAGCCTCCTTCCCTCAGTAAGAGCATTGAAAATGGGTCGTGGCTGGGTCTTCCAGCATGATAACGACCCGAAACACACAGCCAGGGCAACTAAGGAGTGGCTCCGTAAGAAGCATCTCAAGGTCCTGGAGTGGCCTAGCCAGTCTCCAGACCTGAACCCAATTGAAAATCTTTGGAGGGAGCTGAAAGTCCGTATTGCCCAGCGACAGCCCCGAAACCTGAATGATCTGGAGAAGGTCTGTATGGAGGAGTGGGCCAAAATCCCTGCTGCAGTGTGTGCAAACCTGCTCAAGACCTACAAGACCTACAGGAAACGTATGATCTCTGTAATTGCAAACAAAGGTTTCTGTACCAAATATTAAGTTCTGCTTTTCTGATGTATCAAATACTTATGTCATGCAATAAAATGCAAATTAATTACATAAAAATCACACAATGTGATTTTCTGGATTTTCAACTCTCTCACAGTTGAAGTGTACCTATGATAAAAATTACAGACCTCTACATGCTTTGTAAGTAGGAAAACCTACAAAATCGGCAGTGTATCAAATACTTGTTCTCCCCACTGTAAGTGTTGATTTCTTGACTGATCTTCCCCTCTCCCAAGGTAACACCACCATCCTGGTCGTTGTGGACCGCTTTTCCAAGTCCTGCCGCCTCCTTCCTCTGCCCGGTCTCCCCACGGCCCTGCAAACTGCGGAGGCCCGGTTTACTCACGTCTTCCGGCACTACGGGGTACCAGAGGATATAGTGTCCGACCGAGGTTCCCAGTTCACGTCCAAGGTACTGTCAAGACTTCCGCCGAGGCTGCCTCCCCTCATTGTTCGGGCATGCTTCGGCGTTCGTCGTCACCGGCTTACTAGCCACTGCCGCTCCATATATCATCATTCCATTTGTCTTGTCTTGTCTTGTCAATTACACACACCTAGTTCTTATCCCCTCATTAGCCTGTGTACAAGTGTTCCCTCTGCCCCCTTGTCCTTGTGGGTGATTGTTTTTTGTGAGAGTAGTGTAGCTCGGAGGAGCTACTCGTACCTTGTATTGCCGGGGTAGATTTTTCCCCTGTGCCTGTATATTGTTGGAGCTACCCGTACCTTGTATTGCCAGGGTAGATGGTTTCCCCTGTGCCTGTTTTCTGTTGTCGCTATCCAGCGCAATTGTGTACGATGGAATAAACTCTGTATTCAGTGATATACTCTCCTGCGCCTGACTCCTATCACACTCATCACAACTAGATAAAGTGTAGTTTTACCTGGAGTTTTTCCTTATTGTCGGCAACTACTTTTACCACTTTTAGTCTTGAAATCTTTGGTTGTTTACTAAACAACTTACTCTGTTTAGCACATGGCCTCACATGTGAATCCTTAAAGAGACGGGTACGGCTAAGGTTTATGTGATGCGTGATTTGAAGGAGTCAGGCGCAGGAGGGTGAATCACAGTATACAGAGTTTATTCCGTAATCCAGCGTAACCAGTCCAGTGCGCAAAACAGGTGCACTGGAACAAACATGCACACAGGGAAAATACCCCGGCCATACAAAATACTGAGCTCAACCGAGCTACTAATCCTCACAAAGAACAAACACATCAAAAGGGGGCAGAGGGAACACTTAAACACATACTAATGAGGGGAATATGAACCAGGTGTGTGTAATTGACAAGACAAGACAAATGGAATGATGAGATATGGAGTTGCAGTGGCAAGAAGGCCGGTGACGACGAACGCCGAAGTCTGCCCGAACAAGGAGGGGAGGCAGCTTCGGAGGAAGTCGTGACAGTTTAAGAGGGTGTGAACAATGCTGAATAGGTGTAGGCAAAGAAGAGTACTCCAGTAGGTGTACCAAAACATTCAAGGGCCATTTCCTCAAAAGTGGGGTTACAAGTTTATCAACTTTCAAAGCAGAATTACATTCGCATTGTTCCTCAACTGCAGTGTATGATATACCATTTTCTAGCTCTGAGTCGCTACTTTTATCTAATGTAAAAAACACAATTTCAAGACTGAATCGAGGTGGTCGGTCACATTTGTTCTCAATTAAATAAAGGGTTTGAATAAACTAATAAAGGATTAGATAAAATCAATATAAAATGGCCAATAATCATTTTAGAATGTTCTTTAATCCTGCATACTGTTGCTTGTTGTACAAAATGTGTTAAATTTTGATCTACCGACTTCTGTGTGCCAACGTTTGCCACATTGTTTCCTTTTACAAAACTTTACCCCAGTCCTCAGCAGTCCAATCCATGTACCTTTTGCAGAATATCAGTCTGTCCCTGATGTTTTTCCTGGAGACAAGTGGCTTCCTCGCTGCCCTTCTTGACACCAGGCCATCCTCCAAAAGTCTTCGCCTCACTGTGCATGCAGATGCACTCACACCTGCCTGCTGCCATTCCTGAGCAAGCTCTGCACTGGTGGTGCCCCGATCCCGCAGCTGAATCAACTTTAGGAGATGGTCCTGGCGCTTGCTGGACTTTCTTGGGCGCTCTGAAGCCTTCTTCACAACAATTGAACCTGTCTCCTTGAAGTTCTTGATGATCCGATAAATGGTTGATTTAGGTGCAATCTTACTAGCAGCAATATCCTTGCCTGTGAAGCCCTTTTTGTGCAAAGCAATGATGACGGCACGTGTTTCCTTGCAGGTAACCATGGTTAACAGAGGAAGAACAATGATTTCAAGCACCACCCTCCTTTTAAAGCTTCCAGTCTGTTATTCTAACTCAATCAGCATGACAGAGTGATCTCCAGCCTTGTCCTCGTCAACACTCTCACCTGTGTTAACGAGAGAATCACTGACATGATGTCAGCTGGTCCTTTTGTGGCAGGGCTGAAATGCAGTGGAAATATTTCTTTGGCATTACGTTCATTTTCATGGCAAAGAGGGACTTTAATTGCAATTCATCTGATCACTCTTCATGACATTCTGGAGTATATGCAAATTGCCATCATAAAAACTGAGGCAGCAGACTTTGTGAACATTTATATTTGTGTCATTCTCAAAACTTTTGACCACAACTGTACATTATAAACATCCATAATTCAATTATGACTTTCCTCATCCTGATAATAAATACAGATCATTATCTCAATGCATTCTTAATACTACTAATTTAGCAGTGTATAAACCAACTACCCAAATTAGCAAATTTAGATAAATCCAATTTTATTATCAACACAGCTAAGCAACCCCTCTTTCTCCCAGCACCTTAATCTTCTGGCGTCTCTTCATTACAGTGAGGAAAAAAAGTATTTGATCCCCTGCTGATTTTGTACGTTTGCCCACTGACAAAGACATGATCAGTCTATAATGTTAATGGTATGTTTATTTGAACAGTGTGAGACAGAATAACAACAAAAAAATCCAGAAAAACGCATTTCAAAAATGTTATGAATTGATTTGCATTTTAATGAAGGAAATAAGTATTTGACCCCTCTGCAAAACATGACTTAGTACTTGGTGGCAAAACCCTTGTTGGCAATCACAGAGGTCAGACATTTCTTGTAGTTGGCCACCAGGTTTGCACACATCTCAGGAGGGATTTTGTCCCACTCCTCTTTGCAGATCTTCTCCAAGTAATTAAGGTTTCGAGCCTGACGTTTGGCAACTCGAACCTTCAGTTCCCTCCACAGATTTTCTCTGGGATTAAGGTCTGGAGACTGGCTAGACCACTCCAGGACCTTAATGTGCTTCTTCTTGAGTCACTCCTTTTTTGCCTTGGCCATGTGTTTTGGGGCATTGTCATGCTGGAATACCCATCCACAACCCATTTTCAATGCCCTGGCTGAGGGAAGGAGGTTCTTACCCAAGATTTGACAGTACATGGCCCCGTCCATCGACCCTTTGATGCGGTGAACTTGTCCTGTCCCCTTAGCAGAAAAACACCCCCAAACCATAATGTTTCCACCTCCATGTTTGACGTCGGGATGGTGTTCTTGGGGTCATAGGCAGCATTCCTCCTCCTCCAAACACGGCGAGTTGAGTTGATGCCAAAGAGCTCGATTTTGGTAAGATCTGACCACAACACTTTCACCCAGTTCTCCTCTGAATCATTCAAATGTTCATTGGCAAACTTCAGACGGGCTTGTATATGTGCTTTCTTGAGCAGGGGGACCTTGCGGGCACTGCAGGATTTCAGTCCTTCACGGCGTAGTGTGTTACCAATTGTTTTCTTGGTGACTATGGTCCCAGCTGCCTTGAGATCATTGACAAGATCCTCCCATGTAGTTCTGGGCTGATTCCTCACCGTTCTCATGATCATTGCAACTCCACGAGGTGAGATCTTGCATGGAGCCCCAGGCCGAGGGAGATTGACAGTTCTTTTGTGTTTCTTCCATTTGCGAATAATCGCACCAACTGTTGTCACCTTCTCACCAAGCTGCTTGGCGATGGTCTTGTAGCCCATTCCAGCCTTGTGTAGGTCTACAATCTTGTCCCTGACATCCTTGGAGAGCTCTTTGGTCTTGGCCATGGTGGAGAGTTCGGATTGATTGCTTCTGTGGACAGGTGTCTTTTATACAGGTATCAAGCTGAGATTAGTAGCACTCCCTT
The DNA here is from genome assembly GCF_020615455.1 of Coregonus clupeaformis. Lineage (NCBI taxonomy): Eukaryota > Metazoa > Chordata > Actinopteri > Salmoniformes > Salmonidae > Coregonus > Coregonus clupeaformis. The sequence continues at coordinate 58,279 of NW_025535401.1, read as the reverse complement.
TAAGAGTGTGCTCCTAATCTCAGCTTGTTACCTGTATAGAAGACACCTGGGAGCCAGAAATCTTCCTGATTGAGAGGGGGTCAAATAATTATTTCCCTCATTAAAATGCAAATCAATTTGTAACATTTTTGACATGCGTTTTTCTGGATTTTTTTGTTGTTATTCTGTCTCTCACTGTTCAAATAAACCTACAATTAAAATTATAGACTGATCATTTCTTTGTCAGTGGGCAAACGTACAAAATCAGCAGGGGATCAAATACTTTTTTCCCTCACTGTATGTTCTTCAGACATCTTCACATTTCAAAATGACTTGCCCATGACAATGTCACAACTACAATGTCTCATTAGAGTCACCACCAACTCCACAATCTCATTGTCTTGTCCATTTGCCAACCATTATGCCCACAACATTAAAAATGTTGCATTTCAACATATCTTTCTTCATTCTCACTCAATGGTTGACTCATTTCCCACTCCTTCAAGATAAAAACATGAGAAAATCCCTTGATATCTTCGATTGTTTGTTGTAGACCAGTTGCATGTAGAAGTGGTATTTTACAAAAACATCTTCAACGCCTCTGATATTCATCTTCAGCTGGTTCATAGTTTGTTACTTTTATTTATTTAGGTTCACACCGTGCTAGGCCAAATTATCCCTACTATGCATCAAGACACCATCTGTATTTACCTCACTAGAAGACAAACATTTTAATTGATTTCATTTCTAATCCAATAAATCCATACAATCATTGACCATATGACAAATTATTATGTTTTACCAATTATTCTTAATACCAATTTCTAATACACTTCCCAATTTCTGTTCACATCGCTCTATGTAGCGTCCTTCTTGCATCGCACCAATATGGATGAAAGATTCACTGCTGCAACGACACACAGACATAAACACAAAAACAAAAACAATGCTCCACAGTGGCAGTTCCATCTTTCTCCTATTATTTTTAACACTCCTACAGTGGGACAAATAGATGTACAAATCTCTCTTCTACTGTCCCCTCCATTGAGGTAGCCAGCAACAACTAGTACTAACCACTCCACCTAGATTCTGTCCAGCTCTGACTTCCATAGTCCACCACTGCCACATAGTCACCCATACGCAGAAAATACCCAGATTCTCCTTTCATGTTGGCAGAGTTGCCTTCATCTTTTTGAAAGAAAGTCTGCATAACATTGTTAGTTGAGACACAATATGCTACTTTACACTGTCGTCTTATCAGTCATTAAAAGCCTCGATTAGGAAGTGCACATTCTTGCATCTTGTTAAAGTCACTCTTTCCATAGACATGCCTCCACTTATACCACAAATACATTTTCACCTAAAACATTTAATCTAACCCATAACACATTAATTACTACTGCTCATATTCTTACTACAATATGCAAATGTACCAATAAATCCTCTTACCATCAGTACTACCCCCTTTTCTGAACACACGAGTCACAACGATCGACATTGCCTATTAAACCAAAGTAATAAATGAAATTAAAATGACAACATTTAATAATACCTTAACTTACTTCTATCCTGTAAAGTAATCCAAGATTAGTACAATTAACTAGCAACAGGTATCCCTCATTCAGGGAAAGCTCTCTCTCTCTTTTGTTATTTTATGGTTCGAATCATATATATTATTACCAAATTATAAACTTCTTCACAATTTTCAGTATTATAAATTACCCTCAACTCGGTAAAATAAACTATCTTAAAGTCCTCATCTCAAGCCATTAGAATTACCAGTGTGGGTGATCAGTTCACACTAGAAAGTTAGTACAGAGTTCACAGGTCATTGAAATCATTCAACAAATTATTCTATCCTATAGTATACTAATCATTACCAACATTCAAAACATTTCATAAATGTTGTGTATCCCAAGTGTACATTAAGTCCTCATTACATTTCATAAATCATGTGTATACCCAAAACACAGTCCAAAAAGGAAAAAAAAAACGTTATAAAATTCACTGTGTGCTCCTTTAAGACTTATCACCTTTGACCTGTTAAACCCCCCCTAAAATCAAAATAACAACCCTTTATAAACATCATACTAGGTGTGTTGTTTTTATTTGAAAAACCCTATTGGAAAAGACCAAACAACAATAGCCAGGCCTTACTTTAATTTGGTAGCTCCCTTTTACGACCTAATACTGCCTAACTTCACTAAACTGCTCCCCCTAGCCCTGGGCAACATTTCAATGAGATAAGGAAATCCCCTTTCTCCTGGAAGAGAAATTATACATTTAATTAACATTCAATTACAATCAGTAATCCAAAGATAGTAAGTACACACAAAACATGATACAGATATACACAGTCCTATCTCATCAACAATCATTTGTAGCAATCTAATTCCTCATAACTGCTCCATAAAAATATTATATAAAATCTCTCAAAAGATGAAAACCACTCAATATTCCTTGAGTATACAATGATTATTTTTAATTGATTACTCTTCATACTTTATCCTCTTTAAATATCACAATGATTATTAAACTCCTAAATCTGCTCCTTGTGATCCCATATCAAATTATCCATTCTTTTTTACTTGATCAACAACATAGGAAATATCTGTTTCCCCTTATATAGTTCATGTCACCCCTTTAAATATAATATTTAATTCATTAGCCAATACAATCACGTACTCCGTGTAAGTAAGACATGATATTTTATCCCAGGCATCTATTTAAAAACGGTTTGATACGTTGTCTCCTACTCTCCCCTTAACATAATACTATAGGAGACTTCCATCAATCCTGGAAAAAGAACTCCCACTCAGAAGACACTAGATGATACCACATTTAATTAAGTTCACTACTCCTTCTAATATAAACCTATAACCCCTTTCTAGTAATTTAATCATCGCAACCTGTTGCATTGATGTTTTACAATAACAACCTATTGTTTAATAACTTCATAACATACAAAAAATGTTTACTTCTTCATAAGCCTAATAGTAAAAACGATCTCCCATTGTTCAAGATACCATAAACAGATTATCATTTTTAGAATTAATGAACTGTCTGTATAACTCCTTGTTGTCTTAAACAAACTATAGAATTTAATAATAATAATAAAAAATTGTCAAAGAACGTTCCATATTCAACTATCTAGACATGTTCTTCATATCATCCCAATGCGTCCTACATATGTCAATATAGCCCAACTATCACTACTTATTTTCACCCTCTTACGAAATCATGTCATTAGTAAATTGTCTCCACAAAGCAATACTACCAAATAACATATTTTCATTCACCTAAATATAAATAATTATTTTAACATCAGTCTTATTAAACAATCCAATTCAACATGTCTCATTACCCAATTAACTTACTTACTTTGTAAACCCTCTACAATATCTCTTATTCTCTATCGCTAACTTTCCATATAACAGTACCGCAACAGAATATAAATGATTGTGAAGTTATAGTCAAAACAAATAAAACATCTATTCACCGATAGGCAACTTTAATTACTATGTTATACTATCTTCTATGTGTTGATAAGACAATCCCTTTCACATAATATTATCAATTCACCTAGTAATCTAGGTCAATAGCATCAATGTAAAAGTTTTGCTTTCTGTCCCTACCTGAGCTTGAACCAGGGACCCTCTACACATATCGACGACCTTCACCATCGAAACACCATTACCCGTCACTCCACAAAATCTGCGATCCTTGCAAAGCAAGTTAAACAACTACTTCCACGTCGCATAGCAAGTTACGTCACCACTCTAAACGTCACTAGTTCGCACCACTAACTAGCTAGCCTTTTCACACCAAACATTCAACCCCCTATGACTTCCTTCTCCTCAGCAACCATTGGTCCTTGTACACCTAACGTAACCCATAATATCCCTTACAGCGCCCTCACGTTTCAGCAAGCCCCAATGGTTAACAGCCGCAGACAAAAAACATGGACATTCTTTATTTTTTTACTAGTAGACAAAATAAAACACACTCTCAAACAGCGTTCTGGATTTCCCTCTATCATAGGGTTTAAAAACTAACGTAACGACATTAACCATCCTAAATTGCTGTAGTAACGTCATGTTTGGTTCAGTTATCTATTACGATAGTATGTCCATAATACTTCTGTATTGACCTCAACCAAAAGTTGCCATAGTCCTCAGTCAATGTTATATTTCCTTTTATTCTCTGAATTCCCCTGCTTCACTTCCCATGAAGATAAGACATTCGCTTCTCTATGCATCCTAAACTACATTCTATTTCCCCTGTAATCAACTAAGATCATAGTCACAGCTCATATGAAACCACCACTCCTCCCTTATCAGAATACATCAGATGTAGGTAACTGTCCTTTCTAAGTAGGCTACAAGTAACACCAAATACTTTCTGTAGTTTCCCATCATATATTGAATTTATATCCAGAGTATCAATATTCAATTTATTTATAGACATTACGCCACCATTCTCAATTGTTTAATCTAGCAAACCCATAGTCAACTCCCCCCAAAAAATTACTACCACGCAATCGTCTCTCCATGTTAAATAAGTGAGTCTTTCTATTTAAACCACGCACGCTTCAAATCTTCCACTCCAAACCAAATACTCTGTAGTATCCGTTCAAGCAACACATACCATCAGTTGAATTGAATTACACTCATAAATACAGATTTTACTCTATGCCATTGAAATGATAAATACATTCCACAAATAGCTCAATTACAATGGTTTGTCATCTTACCCTCTGATACAAAATTAAGTTCCATCACTTCACTACCTTAGCTCTACACTGATAATTAGTTGAATGGAAACCCTATATTAGCTTTGTACTATATTATACTTTATGTCTATAACCACATTACTTATGGTCAGTTTATTCCTTAAACCTTATCTCTATCACATGATCCAAAATACTTATTCTAACTGCGGACTTGCCTGTAAAATTTTGTCATTTCCTGTCTCTCTCTCTTCGAGTTAAATTATGATTATTACTAAAAGAAAATTACTACTATTAGTTCATGCAATTATTAGTAATTAAACACTTAAATAAAATCCCCATCCTGATCTGTATTAAAATCTAGTTCCTATTTGTCGTTTTGGTGCTATGATTCAATATGTTACATTGCATTGGCTCCATCTCCTGGTCGTTTTGAGTCATTAAAAAGGGGTTAATTCTCCCTTCTGTTTATGACGATTTACCACATCAAAGGTCCGTAACCTATTTAATTTATAATGTCTTACACACTACGGGACTAAAAACCCACTCTCTTTATAATGTACTGTACATTAAGGGTGCCATGCGCCCACTTATTTATGCTGTATCTTACATCAAGTGTGCCTTAACCACTCTCTTTATGATGCATCTTACATCAAGGATGCCCTGAGCCCACTCATTTTATGATGTATCTTACATCAAGGGTGCCTTGCCCACTCTCTTTATGATGCATCGTACATTAAGGATGCCCTGCGCCCACACATTTGTCCTTCTGTTGCTTTTACTCCTTACTTCGACCATACCCTATTTTTGAATCATAACACCATGTTATAGTTCTATTTGATATTTCTCCTTACATCGCTTACATAACGCAATACCACTCATCGTCCCCTTTTTAAAATATTGCTTAAATGTTTGTTACAGCTAAGCCTTGCCACAGATAAGCAGAATTTGACATTATCAAAAAAAATTACGTCTGCTTAACTGATAGTTCGGCTGTAAACTGCATCCTGTTAATTTAGACGCCAATCTGTTATGATGAGTTTCTAAGGTATCAAGTGATTACGAATGTAAGGATGTACTTAGACACTTTTGATGGGGAGTTCATATAAGATATTTAATATGGTACAATGGTTAGTTATAACAGATGAAGGACATGGCCCTGCCTCTGCCATCTTCCTAACTCCAGAACAAAGATCCACTCTCTCTATATATACACTCTGTTACAAGTCTCTCCACGAACATCTGGTAAACCGCCATGGGCACTCCCATTCTTTGATGTTATTACTCTTTACCCCTAAGTCATATATCCTGTCCATCAATCATTTCTAAGATCAACATCAGTAATCTCCTTTGACATAACGGAATGTAGACTCTGTGGCAGCAAACCACTTATCTACTAACTCTCCCCTGGTCCACACAATACTATGACATGACATCATTCCAAGCTGACAGGAGTGGAACCCGGTGTGGTCGTCTGCTGCAATAGCCCATCCGTGATGAGTTGTGTGTTCCGAGATGCCATTCTGCACACCCCTATTGTATTGCGCCATTATTTGTCTGTTTGTGGCCCGCCTGTTAGCTTACACAATTCTTGCCATTTCCTTCGACCTCTGTAACGTATATGCCGGGAGTCAGAAAGCAGGTACAGAAGGTGAGTTTTTATACTGAACAGATACAAAAGAACAAACATGGGAAGCGTACTGAGCGTGACAGAATAACCAATAACACCTAAGGACTGATGACAGCAGAGGGCTAAATAAAGAGGAAGTAATCACGGAAATGATGAAGACAAGGTTTGCCTAATGATGAGGTGCAGGTGTGCGTAATGAAGGTTGCCAGATGTGCGTAATGATGGGTTGCCAGGACCGGTGGTTAGTAGACCGGCAACGTTGACCCTGCCGCAGGACGACGCCAGCCGGGAAGACGGCCCTGAGGGCGAGGAGCGGGCCGGTCCAGACGGCAAAGGTGGAACTCTCGGATGATGTTGGGATCTAGAATGTCGTCCACCGGAACCCAACACCGCTCCTCTAGACCGTACCCCTCCCAGTCCACCTGGTACTGGAGCCGACCCCCACGATGTCAGGAGTCCAGGAGGGATCTGACGGCATAGGCGGGGCTTCCCTCGATGTCCAGGGGAGGTGGAGGGGTGTCTTGGAGACAGCATCAGCCAGGGGACCAGGAACCACTGGCCTGTAGAGGGAAACGTGAAAAGAGGGTGAGATCCGTGAGTTATTGGGAAGCTGTAATCGGTAAGTTACCTCATTGAGCCTCCAGAGGGCTTTGAATGGCTCCACAAACAGGCGGAGCGGGAGGTTCCTGGTGGAGAGCCAGACCAGAGAGAGGGATAAAGCGCCTGTCCCAGAGTAAGCATTCAGCTGTCACTGTCAACTCCTTTCCGTGAAAGATAAGGCTGGAGATCTGGTGGCACATCAGCAATGCAAGACCGCCTCTCATCACTTGGTCAAACACTCTGGACAGTGTTGGATCTACTTTTCTTTCCTTCCTGATCTGGTGAGTTCTCACAGGTGTGTTATCCACCATGTCGAAGAAGAAGATCTTCTGTTCACTGCTCTTAGGGCAGTCAGGTAGGGGAAAACATGACAAGCTGTCAGCAAAGCGTTGCTTCACAGCTATTTTCAGGTCTCTCCAGAGATGTTCAATCGGGTTCAAGTTCGGGCTCTGGCTGGGCCACTCAAGGACATTCAGAGACTTGTCCCGTAGGGGAAGCCGTGACAAGCTGTCAGCATTGGCGTGGGCTTCAGACCTCCGGTACTTGATGTCATAGTTGTGAGCACTCAGGATTAGCGCCCAACTCTGCATTCTGCTAGAGTTGTTATGCCAGAGTGCGGACCAAAGATGGAGGTAAGGGGACGATGGTCCTTCAGCAAGGTGAACCTCCATCCGAACAGGTAGGTGTGGAACTTTTTGATCCAGAAGACAATACCCTTTCTCAATCTGCGGGTATTTCAGTCCTCGACGTAACGGCAATGGGCTTCTCTTCTCCTGCAGATGTGATGTGTGACACGACGGCCCCAACTCCATATGGGGAAGCGTTGCATGTGTCGTGGATATGCTATACTATACTTGTTGACAATCAAAAGTTCTTCCAGAGTTTTTGTTGAATCAAGATATACTTTTATTACACGAAGCAACGAAAGCCGAGCTGGTCCATGGAGTAGCTGCTTGCCATGACTCGAAGCTCTCCTTTTATACAGACACAAATGCATAGTCAAGCTTATACAACCTACATAGTTACTCCTCTCTACGTGAATGAATAACATCTTTCAGTGTCACATGTTGGTTACTCACGAGGCTACGTGCGTTTCTCTAAGTGGGGCTTCTGTATCTTATTAGTGGCGTGACTCAAAAAATTATATACATACGTACGTTAAAAACAATCACACTCTGTATTGACTATATTCACTATCCAGGCATGCATCTGGAGTACAACATATCAATCATATTCATTCTGTTTTACTTTTATCATTTCATAACACATTATAAAACATATCAATTAATACTTAAACATGGTTTAAATATGTCATGTCCATCACCCATTCTCAACCACATACATTTAAGCCTTTACCAACAGCCATCCTCCAAGGACCCTGAGCCACTATGGTTTTTCCTTGTGACTATGTGCATGTGACTATGTGTGTCAGGTGATAAGCACAAACAAGTGATAACACTAGTTCCATTGTTACTCCTATCTCCACACAGCTGCAACGAGAAGTTTTATCTCCATCACAAGTCATTGACATACCCAGACCAGCTGCATGGAGCGAGAGGGAACCATCCATTTATCAGAAGCACAGCATTTGCACTAAAGAAATGTCTCTGCTCTGTTTTAACCCTTTAATTGGTTCTTAATCCATAAGCATATAAGGCATATAGGCATTTCATTCTACAACATGCATAATTCATATAGTTGGTTTTTATGTTGTCTGCCCCTAAGTGAGATAGAGTTGTTAACCAAAAATTACCCACATATCCCCCTTTTGGGACTTCCTAAATAAGTCCCAACCAATAAAACAAAAGTTAACATAAAATGAGTGTAAACATGTGCATATACTTATTCTTAGCCTTGCCATCTGTGATTTCATTTTATAAGAATATATTCAGATCAATGTATCTTCCTCATTGTCTGACCCATCACAATGAGGACGATGAGCCCAGTCAGGTACTGGGTACAAATCCGGAAGGTTTCCATCTAATTTAACCTCCAATTGCTGCTGTTGAGCTTTGTAACCATGACAGGCCCATCCACCCCCTGCCACTACCCCATATAGACAACATAGGTTGCCATACGGGCAGTCAAGTGGTTCTCAATGTTGTGAGGGCCAAGAAGGCTCTCTTCTGATAATGACCATCTGCTTCTGGGCCACTACTCCGGGCCTGCGTTGGTCCCTTTCACTCAGGACCTTCTTCCATCACTAGGGTCTCGGCATCTTCAACTTCCTCATCTCTTGGTCATCAGTTTAGGTAATACCAGGTCAAGCTCCCCTCAACCCTTACAGCAGTTGGTGTAACCTGGATGAAGGCGTAGGGCCCCTCACGTCTCTGTTCTTTCCACTTCCTTCTAAAGACCTTGACGTAGACCTTCTCCCCTGGGACCACTGGTCGTGGTGGATTCGCCTCTGGTTCTAGAACTCTGCTTCTCTCCTGTTGGCATATACCTTCATGTATAACAGTTAGTTGCCTGATATACCTTTCCAATTCCCTTTCCAATTGCTCTAGAGGCGGACCCTCATATGGTCCCCTAAGCACCGGCACAGGCATGTCAACCCGTTAGCATTTCATGCGGTGTTAGATGCGTTATTCTGTTAACTTGCATGCGATAGCTCATTAGGTCATTCAAGGAATAGTACAATTTATTAGCGACAGGTGTCCCTCATTCAGAGCTAGTTCTCTTTCTCTATCCTTGTTATGGTATGAATCATACATAGGCCTATTGCTAAATTATAAACTTCCTCCTAATTATTAGTGTTTTCACACTACATATAAATCTCACACAATGTCTCTAGCTTTCTAGAGAGGGTGATCAGGCCCCACCAGAAAGTCAGAACAAAGGCCAGAGGTCATTCAACCCCATGTAAATTATTTTATTTAACGATATTTTAAACATTTCAAACATTTTGTGTACCAGGTTTATATTGAGTTTTTCAGTACATTTCTTATCAGGAAAATGTATATGTGTGTACTTAAAACTCTGACAATATAAACTTCAAAAAATTTACCTTATGTGCCCTTTAAGGTGTATTATTTCTACCCTATGAAACCAAAAATAAAACCCTACCCAACTACAAATATTAATAATAGGTGGGTCGTGTGTACTGGTGAAACGTAGGACAAAAACAAACAAATGGCTAGGCCTTATTTAATTTGGTAGCTCCCTCTTGCGGCCTAATTACAAGATTGCTGAGTTTTACTAATTGTTCTCCTCAGCTCATAGTCTCAGAAAACATTCCAATGAGAGATATTGAAACTCCCATTCTCCTAGAAAAGAAAATGTACATTTCGTTAACATTTACTATAGTATATCTTAATCAGCCACCCAAACTTTTTAACTATAAACAAAACGTAAAAATAATTCCACTGTTCTCCATAAATTGCTGTCCTTTGTAAGTAAATACAAACAAGTACCTACTTTCTCATGCCAAGGGTACACAAAAAAATGCCCCACCTAAGTCTATTACTGAAAACCATTTTGCATCTGGTGGAAGGTTTGTTAACAGTGTGTGTGGATTAGGCACCTCTGCTTTTACATTTACATTTTAGTCATTTAGCAGACGCTCTTATCCAGAGCGACTTACAGTTAGTGAGTGCATATATTTTTCATACTTTATCCTGAACTACTTCATTTACTGCTCTCAGGTCATGAACCAATCTCCACTTCTGTTTGTCTGCCTTTAGTACTGGTGGCCTGTTACAGTCACTCTGTTTTAACCAGTACTCCCCCCTTTGGACACACGATTCACATAGTGATTCATGCGTTCAAAAAAGTAAACAACAACATTGGTGGTTATCCCTTGGCCACTAAAAGTGTTTTGAACCAACATAGGTGTTCTAGCAAATTATTTTGATATGAATCATATTGCAGTGTACAATGATAGCCTACTTTTGGTACTCTCATTTCTTGAACTTTAGCCCTGAAGTTTGTTCTGACACTAATATAGGTAGCTTTTTCCTGCTTCTGGTTTTACTGGAACTGTCATATGTATTAACTGCGTTTGTCATGAAAATTCTACTGTCTTTGCATATTTGCCTGATATGGGGAGGTGTGAGAGGCATAATTTGGACTTACACATGAGTATGTTGCTCCAGTATCTATCGTTATTGGGGTGCCTCTATTCTTCACCTGAACCTGCAGCATAGGTTCTTCATCAGCCTGCATAGTTACTGCCACTAGCTGACCCTCCCCTTTAGGATTCCCTGGGCATCCCTAGTATCCATGATTTGGTCCTCCCCACGGGTTCACTGGGACCTGTGGAGCCTGTGTCTGAGACTGCTGCCATTCAGCTAAGCTGGGCCCATTTCCTTGCCAATTACCCTGTTGTGGTTGCCTAGGTCACCACGGCTTGGTAGGACAATTCCTTCTTGTATGTCCTGATTGATTGCACCTCCAGCAGACACCTGGTCTTCTTGGTCCACCATTCTGGTGTGTCTGCTGCTGTGGTCGGTACCATTGTTTCCTTGGTCTGTTTTTATTATTTTTGTTTTGCCACTGTCTAGGGGATTGTTGTGTGTACACATTCACTACTGGTAAGGCAAGAGCTCTTTGGCCTTGTGGTTGAGGCGGTATTTGTGGACCCCCTTGGAGAACAGGTGTCAAGGCGCCCTCTTCTGGCAGTGTTGAAGCAATCACCGGAGCTTGTGTTTTCTTTTTGTCCTTTCTTGTTAGCTCTTCCAGCTGCATTTGTCCCAATTTTCTCAGAATCTCTCTCCACTGCTTCGCCAGTTTCTGTTCATCCCTCCTGTATCTCTCCATTGCGTGGATAATAGGGTCGCAGAATTCCTTGCGTGATTTTGACGTTATTCCCACCACATCTTCCAGTCTGCTTCTGATAGGCGTTGGCATTGCCTCCATCAGTGATGTCCTGAATAGTGTTGTCATCAATGGATCCCCCTCTTTTTCTGTTTCTTGTCACCACCTCTTGAGCTTAACTTCTAGGTAGTTTGCAGGGTTTTCTTTATCCCCCAATTGTTCCCCTCTCAGTCCTTTAGGGTCTATTTTGGCTGGATCCTCCATTCTCAGAGTGTGCCATAGTCCTGGCCTATAATTGTCAATGGCCACTCCATCCAGTAACGTCCTCCGCACCGCCTGTATGAGGCCACCTGCCTGCAACAGGTCCTCCATTTTGGCCACTCCCACCACCCTGGCCAGCAATGCCTTCAAGTCTCCCACCGCCAGTAGCTTCCCCATTGTTTGTTCTTCAAATGTTCTAATCCATTTCCCTGCTCCTTCATGCAGGTTAGGCAGTCTAGTCATCAGGCCTTCCAGGTCCTGTGATCCCCAGGGCACATAGTGAACCTGTGTCCCTTTTACCAAAATAGGATATTGAGCTCCATACTTTTCTGGCTTTTTTATTATCCTTCTGTTTCTTAAATTTGGTTCTTCCAGATGAGCGTACAGTGCCTTACCTAATTCTGTTACTATAGTTTTGCCTCCTGTGGTTCCTTGGTGTGATAGTTGTCCCTCTGTCTCACTCTGTTCTTGCTCAGAGTCAGCACACTGTTTTAGTTCCTCATTACTTGCATCATCCCACTTGCTCTGTCCATCAACATCTTGTCCATCTATCCCATAATTTTCCAATTTGTTTAACATACTCTTCAGTCCCTCGTAGCAGTCTATATCTAAGTGTGATCCTCTTACTCCTGTTTTATAGTTCTTTATTAGGGTATCCATGTCCTCACACACTGCCACATCAAACGTTCCCTCCTTTGGCCATTTTGTTGCTATTTTCCTGGTTCTTTTTTCCCATTCAGATAACATAGTTGCTCTCCTGTCCTTATGTGCTATATTCTTTTAATTTATTCCCTTTCCTCGTTACTTTCCTGTAAGTTACCTAAAATTTATAAAACCACTCTCGCTTTCCTGCGCTTAGGTATACTCCCAGTGGTTTGTTCAGCCTCGGGTCACTAGACCACACCCTATTTTCCCCTATCAATATCCTCATTACACTACTTTTCAATAACCCTCCAGTTGTATTATTCTCCAGAGTGGCGCAGTGGTCTAAGGCACTGCATCGCAGTGTTAGCTGTGCCACTAGAGATCCTGGTTCAAATCCAGGCTCTGTTGTAGCCAGCCGTGACCGGGAGACCCATGGGGCGGCGCACAATTGGCCCAGCGTCGTCTAGGGTAGGGGAGGGAATGGCCGGCAGGGATGTAGCTCAGTTGGTAGAGCATGGCGTTTGCAACACCAGGGTTGTGGGTTCGATTCCCACGGGGGTATAAAAATAGAAAAATAATGTATGCACTCACTAACTGTAAGTCGCTCTGGATAAGAGCATCTGCTAAATGACTAAAATATAAATGTAATGTATGAGTGGAGTGTTCTCTCATTATGTGTCTGGAAGTAGCTAGCAAGCTAGCTAATGTTAGCCAGTTAGCTTGGGTGCTTGACTGCCGTTGTGAGGTCAGAACGTTCGGATCGGCCAGAGCGTCTGGTGTGCGATCTGAACGTTCCGAGAGCGACACGTTTTGAATTTACGAACAGACAATCTGACAGCACATTTGCAGTCACCAACGCTCTGGATAACATAACAGCCTAACCAGCTCTGCTAGGGCAAGTCATGTTATGTGAGCTGTTCTGTCTGGAAGTAGCTAGCAAGTTAGCTTGGGTGCTTGACTTCTGTTGTTAGTACAGAACGCTTGGATCAACCCTTAAAGAGATGGGTGGGGCTAAAGCTTAAGAGGGTGTGAACGATGCTGAATGTATGTAGACAAATAAGGGCTCTCCAGTAGTAGTACCAAAAGATTTAAAGGCCATTTTCTCAAAAGTGAGTTTATCAACTTTCAAAGCAAAATTACTTTCCCATTGTTCCTCAACTGTAGTGTATGATATACCATTTTGTAGCTCTGAGTCTCTACTTTTATCCAATGTAAAAAACACAATATCAAATTTTGCTACATGAGACCAATTTGAGCCAGTCGGCCACAAATGACTGGTCACCTGGTTTCTCAGTCTGGACCAAGCTCCTTAGCAAGCTCAAAGTTTCAGCTCCCACCACTCTAATGTTGCCACTTTAACTTAATCTTTAATGCCATTACCTTTCACAAAAAAATCAAAACGCTCCGGGAAAGCACTCTATTGTTCCATTGTTTACTCAAACTGACCAAGTGGTCCAGTTAGAGGCATTTTATCAGCCTTCCTTCTTGGTTTTCATGTTTGCTAGTAAATTCCTTTTACTAGTTTACTTTCTCCTCCTGTTTTCACTCTTTATATACAGTTTTGTCTGTGATGTTCTTCTACTTGACAGAAGAATTAAGCTGATTAAGCTGCCCAGGGTTGAACCAGGCTATGGCCCGTCAAGTGACCGGGCGAAGACGGTGAGGGTGGCGCGCCCTAATCAAATTGAATGGTGATCAACAATGCAGCATGGTGCATTGTTCATACACATACAACATCTCTTTTCCATAAAATATATGTTAGAATTTTCTAGCTTGTTTTCATTGTGGAAGCAGATAAAGCGTTTTTATCAAAAGCAACCCCTTTTGCATGTGAAAACACAGAATCCTTTTTATTACTCCACGTGCTTAACCTACATCACTTTTGTTATGAGGCCAGGGCATTAATCGGATCCCCTCCTTGTTGGCTAACTAATTATTGCTTTCTGTCGCTTCTTTTTTTTTCATTCACTCGTCATCATCCAGGGGAAAATGCTGCATACTGTAAATCCGTCAAACCTCGTCACCAGTTTCTTTGTTGTATCTTGACTCTTCAGATTAACTTTAGACTCACTCAGTAATGGGGACGGAGACAGGTAAATTGTTTTAGAGGCAACGAATGCTTTACTGAAAATGTGAGTGTCTTACAGTACTTCAGGAAGTCCCTCTAACAACTGACTTTCATCATGCTTAGCGTTAGAACTACGGCTGCAGAAACCCACATAAATACTTAAGTCACAGAAAAACCCACCATAGTGTTTTTTATTTATTTAGTTTTACACACATTGTAATGCCAAAGACACACCAAAATGGCTTTCCAAGAGATGTTGAGTGTTGGCGAATGGTCCAGTCTAAGTCCTGACTTAAATCTGCTTGAAAATAAGAGATGAGGTTTAAATATTGCTGTCCATCAATGATTCCAAACCAAATTGACTGTGTAGAAAATTTCCCACTGGCATGTCAACCAATCACCCACATTTCTATGTTCCTGTACTACTACTACTACTACTACTACTGTCATGAATCCCGCTTCCTCAGTCTGTTTTTGCCTGAGTTGCCTGTTTTCTGTCTTGGAGTCTGTTTCCTGAGGTTCCTGAACGCACCCTGTCTGGTTGCCGGGCGACGAGGCTAGGCGGGAGATCTCTTGATTACCCGCACCTACATCTCATCAGCTATCTGCACACCTGGTCCTGACCATCACCTCTCCACTTCATAAGCTCTGACCTGACATCCATTCCCTGCCGGATCGTTAGCCATGAACAGTATGTTGTGTCAGCGTATCAGCCTCAAGTTTACTAGAGTTAGTTTTGTTGTTCTGTACTTTTTGCTTGCCGTGTACTCACCTCCGTTTACTCTGTCTACAGTCATTCTCCCGGAACATTCACCCCACCCCTGCCTGGTCGTCGGTGGCTTCTGTGACACCATTGGATCTGCCTATTCACTCCCACCAACTCACCTCTGCTGCCCGCTCCGTCTCCTGGATTATTCTGCTCCCACATTTGAGTCTGTAAATAAATACTCACCTTCGTTCTACTCACCTTGTCCTGGTCTGCTTCTGGGTTCTGCTTTAGAGAATTGTGACAACTACTACTGCTACTGCTACTACTACTACTACTGCTACTGCTACTGCTACTGCTTCTTTTTTTAAATGGCGGTTGGCAACCAAAAGGTGCATTACCGCCACCAACTGGACGGTGTTGAAAACAAACAAAGTAAAAACAAAATCCATACATGACGGGGAAAACTACCTTAATCCATACAACTAAAAATAGTACATTGACAAACAAAAACTCACACTTCTTCCTTCCTTCAAATCTCCATATTTCCCTTCTCATGCTCTGGGGTCTGAGAGGGAGGTACGTCAGATGACAATACTCCATGCAACTCTTCCGCCGAGAACTCCTTGAGTCCTCTCTGCCACATACACAATGATGTCTATTTTCTTGGACTTCCTCTTCACTTTGGCAGTACCATTAATCACCATAGCTATAAATGCCACAAAGTCCACCTTCTTTACATGTAACATTTCTGCATCCTTCTGGTGAGAGGCAACCCCTGCCGCCTGCAGAGAAGCCCTATCCACCAACATGAACTCTTCAGGACCACTCAATCCTTCAACCCTTCTCACTGCTGCTGCATATGAGATGCTCTGACTGGCCCTGACTCTAGCCACGTCTTTCACCTTCACCCTCGTCAGGCACGCCAAAGCCGTTGCTTCATGGTTCCCACCACAATTTCAACACTCCACATTCTCCTCACTTCTACAACACATTAAATTATTACCTCCACAACACGGACAGCTCTGCTTTTTCCTTCTGCAAACACTTTACACATGTCCAAACGCTTTACAGTTATCACACTGCATCGGTCTTTGGATAAACCCTCTAACACGGTAATTCATATAAACCAACTTCACCTGGGTAGGTAAGAACAAAAGTACAGACAGATTTTTCCCTTTCTTTCCGTTCACAACACAATTCATCCTCCGAGCATCAATCACTCCTGGGATACTTTTCATTTCTTCTACATCGACTTCCGACGACACGCCAGATATTACCCCCTTAAGAGGTGCTATTGTCTAGAAATGCACACGTTTATGAAATACAACAGAAGGCCGTAATCACCCCCAGACACACCTGGCTAACGTAATGGGTCATGTAATCATTCTCTTGCGAAATTGAATCTTTTGTTTAGACATGTAAATAATATAATATAATAATATGCCATTTAGCAGATGCTTTTATCCAAAGCGACTTACAGTCATGCGTGCATAAATTTTTTTTTTTGTGTATGGGTGGTCCCGGGGATCGAACCCACTACCTTGGCGTTACAAGCGCCGTGCTCTACCAGCTGAGCTACAGAGGACCACATGTAGCTAGCTAGCTAAACAATTAACCAGAATCCCAACCCATAGGATTTTCATATCTAGCCACCATGCATTAATTGCTGGAGTATGAATCTGCAGGTAGCTAAAGCTAATCAACTAGGTTCAATGTTAGCGAGCTAGCTAACATTAGGCTATAACTAGCAATGCAAATGGGTTTCTGAGCTACAAATAATATTACTACACAGATCATACAGGTAATGTTAGCTAGCGAGCCAGCAAGCTAACGTTCGCTAGCTATCTAGCAGTACACTTTAACTTGCAATGAAAACAACGTTCTGGCAAATTCTTTAACGTATAATATATGAAAATGTAGCTAGACTCCGGTTCACACTGACCATGTGCAGAAAATAGTCCATCACAAAGTTTTCCCACTGATCTTTGTCGATAGCGACAGCTAAATTCTGGGCAGCAATGTTGTTGAGAGCAGTAGCAACACTTTTTAAGTTCTCCATGGCTAAAGTTATATCTTTCAAAAAAGCTGTGGTAGCAAAGATGATCTACATATACTGAGCAGCTAATGTTATAGACAGAAGGGTGCTACATGGCAGACCAATCCGAACTCATCTCTCGGCATGCCTAGCCCATCCATTATCTCAGCCTATCATGGTTCCCGTCTTTTTCTGTGGCTAAACCAATACCAGTAGGAGTTACTGTTTTTATTTTATTTATTTTTATTTCACCTTTATTTAACCAGGTAAGCCAGTTGAGAACAAGTTCTCATTTACAACTGCGACCTGGCCAAGATAAAGCAAAGCAGTGCGATAAAAACAACAACACAGAGTTACATATGGGGTAAAACAAAACAAAGTCAAAAATACAACAGAAATAAATATATATACAGTGTGTGCAAATGTAGCAAGTTATGGAGGTAAGGCAATAAATAGGCTATAGTGCAAAATAATTACAATTAGTATTAACACTGGAATGATAGATGTGCAAGAGATTATGTGCAAATAGAGATACTGGGGTACAAATGAGCAAAATAAATAACAATATAGGGATGAGGTAGTTGGGCGGGCTAATTTCAGATGGGCTGTGTACAGGTGCAGTGATCGGTAAGGTGCTCTGACAACTGATGCTTAAAGTTAGTGAGGGAGATAAGTGTCTCCAGCTTCAGAGATTTTTGCAATTTGTTCCAGTCATTGGCAGCAGAGAACTGGAAGGAATGGCGGCCAAAAGGAGGTGTTGGCTTTGGGGATGACCAGTGAGATATACCTGCTGGAGCGCATACTACGGGTGGGTGTTGCTATGGTGACCAATGAGCTAAGATAAGGCGGGGATTTGCCTAGCAGTGATTTATAGATGGCCTGGAGCCAGTGGGTTTGGCGACGAATATGTAGTGAGGACCAGCCAACAAGAGTGTACAGGTCACAGTGGTGGGTGGTATATGGGGCTTTGGAGACAAAACGGATGGCACTGTGATAGACTACATCCAATTTGCTGAGTAGAGTGTTGGAGGCTATTTTGTAAATGACATCGCCGAAGTCAAGGATCGGTAGGATAGTCAGTTTACGAGGGCATGTTTGGCAGCATGAGTGAAGGAGGCTTTGTTGCGAAATAGGAAACCGATTCTAGATTTAACTTTGGATTGGAGATTCTTAATGTGAGTCTGGAAGGAGAGTTTACAGTCTAACCAGACACCTAGGTATTTGTAGTTGTCCACATACTCTAGGTCAGACCCGTCGAGAGTAGTGATTCTAGTCGGGTGGGCGGTGCAAGCAGCGTTCGGTTGAAGAGCATGCATTTAGTTTTACTAGTGTTTAAGAGCAGTTGGAGGCTACTGAAGGAGTGTTGTATGGCATTGAAGCTCGTTTGGAGGTTTGTTAACACAGTGTCCAATGAAGGGCCAGATGTATACAAAATGGTGTCGTCTGCGTAGAGGTGGATCTGAGAGTCACCAGCAGCAAGAGCGACGTCATTGATATACACAGAGAAAAGAGTCGGCCCAAGAATTGAACCCTGTGGCACCCCCATAGAGACTGCCATAGGTCCAGACAACAGGCCCTCCGATTTGACACATTGAACTCTATCAGAGAAGTAGTTGGTGAACCAGGCGAGGCAGTCATTTGAGAAACCAAGGCTATTTAGTCTGCCAATAAGAATGCGGTGGTTGACAGAGTCGAAAGCCTTGGCCAGGTCAATGAAAACGGCTGCACAGTACTGTCTATTATCGATCGCGGTTATAATATCGTTTAGGATCTTTAGCGTGGCTGAAGTGCACCCATGACCAGCTCGGAAACCGGATTGCATAGCGGAGAAGGTACGGTGGGATTCGAAATGGTCGGTGATCTGTTTGTTAACTTGGCTTTCAAAAACTTTTGAAAGGCAGGGCAGGATGGATATGGGTCTGTAACAGTTTGGATCTAGAGTGTCACCCCCTTTGAAGAGGGGGATGACCGCGGCAGCTTTCCAATCTCTGGGGATCTCAGACGTTACGAAAGAGAGGTTGAACAGGCTAGTAATAGGGGTTGCGACAATTTCGGCGGCTAGTTTTAGAAAGAAAGGGTCCAGATTGTCTAGCCCAGATGATTTGTAGGGGTCCAGATTTTGCAGCTCTTTCAGAACATCAGCTGTCTGGATTTGTGTGAAGGAAAAGCGGGGGGCATGGGCAAGTTGCAGCGGAGGGTGCAGAGCTGGTGGCCGGGATAGTGGTAGCCAGGTGGAAAGCATGGCCAGCCGTAGCAAAATGCTTGTTGAAATTCTCGATTATTGTAGATTTATCGGTGGTGATAGTGTTTCCCTAGCCTCAGTGCAGTGGGCAGCTGGGAGGAAGTGCTCTTTTTTCCATGGACTTTACAGTGTCCCAAAACTTTTTGGAGTTAGTGCTACAGGATGCAAATTTTCTGTTTGAAAAAGTTAGCCTTTGCTTTCCTAACTGCTTGTGTATATTGGTTCCTAACTTCCCTGAAAAGTTGCATATCGCGGGGGCTATTTGATGCTAATGCAGTACGCCACAGGATGTTTTTGTGCTGGTCAAGGGCAGTCAAGTCTGAGGAGAACCAGGGGCTATATCTGTTCTTAGTTCTGTATTTTTGAATGGGGCATGTTTATTTAAGATTGAGAGGAAATTACTTTTAAAGAACAACCAGGCATCCTCTACTGACGGAATGAGATCTATATCCATCCAGGATACCTGGGCCAGGTCAATTAGGAAGGCCTGCTCGCTGAAGTGTTTTTGGGAGCGTTTGACAGTGATGAGGGGTGGTCGTTTGACCGTGGACCCGTTACGGACGCAGGCAATAAGGCAGTGATCGCTGAGATCCTGGTTGAAGACAGCGGAGGTGTATTTAGAGGGTAAGTTAGTCAGGATGATATCTATGAGGGTACCCATGTTTACGGATTTAGGGTTGTACCTGGTAGGTTCGTTGATAATTTGTGTGAGATTGAGGGCATCTAGTTTAGATTGTAGGATGGCCGGGATGTTAAGCATATCCCGATTTAGGTCACCAGGCAGTACGAACTCTGAGGATAGATGGGGGGCAATCAATTCACATATGGTGTCCAGGGCACAGCTGGGGGCTGAGGGGGGTCTGTAGCAAGCGGCAACAGTGAGAGATTTATTTCTGGAAAGGTGGATTTTTAGAAGTAGAAGCTCAAACTGTTTGGGCACAGACCTGGTTAGTATGATAGAGGCTATCTCTACAGTAGATTGCAACTCCACCCCCTTTGGCAGTTCTATCTAGACGGAAAATGTTATAGTTGGGGATGGAAATTTCAGAATTTTTGGTGGCCTTCCTAAGCCAGGATTCAGACACTGCTAGAACATCAGGGTTGGCGGAGTGTGCTAACGCAGTGAATAACTCAAACTTAGGAAGGAGGCTTCTGATATTTACGTGCAGAAAACCAAGGCTTTTACGGTTACAGAAGACAACAAATGATAGCTCCTGGGGAGTAGGAGTGATACTGGGGGCTGCAGGGCCTGGGTTAGCCTCTACATCACCAGAGGAACAGAGGAGGACTAGAATAAGGATACGACTAAAGGCTTTAAGAACTGGTCTTCTAGTGCGTTGGGTACATAGAATAAAGGGGGCAGTTCTCCAGGCGTTGTAGAAAAGATTCAGGGCATTATGTACAGAAAATGATATGGAAGGATATGAGTACAGTTGAGGTAAACCTAAGCGTTGGGTAACAATGAAAGAGATAGCATCACTGGAGGCACCGATTGAGCCGGTCTCGGCGTGTATGGGGGGTGGAACAAAGGAACTATTTGAGGTAGTTTGAGAGGGACTAGGGGTTCTACAGTGAAATTGTATAATAAGAACTAACCCAAACAGCAATAGGCAAGGCATATTGACAAGGGAGAGAGGCATAAAGCAATCACAGGTGTTATTAGAGAGAGCTAAGACAACAATTGGTAATAGCGATAAAGTTTGGGCTGAGGCTAAACAGAATAAACAGGACAGGGTACCGTGAAAAGGAACAGTCCAGCAGGCATCAGCTGTGCAGCTGAGTGATCATAAGGTCCAGTGAACAGCAACATGTGAGTCCGAGAGCAGTTCAAATTGGTGCTTCAGCACAGCTAGCAGGGAGCACAGTTGTAGTTTGCGTGTGCTTACGGGCCGGGGCTAGCAGATGGATCTTCGTGGTCGTCGCAACGGGAAGCCTGTTGTAACCACATCAGACGATTTCGTCAGCAAACCAGTCGTGTTGGATCGGCGGGGCTCAGCGTCAACACTAGGAGGTCCCGTCCGGTTGACAGAGAGGTAGATAGCCGGGAGATGGGCCTGAGGCTAGCTCAAGGCTAACTGGTGCTTGCTATAGGGCAATGGTAATTAGCCAACAACAGGTTGCAGCTAGCTAGCTGGTTGCGATGATCCGGCGCTAGGGTCCAGTGATTCCGGCAGAAAGTCCGATAAGCTCTGGGTCGATAGCACGCTGTGCAGACTGGCAGACGAATTGTCCAGGCTAGAGCTAGAGCTGGCTGGTGGATAGTGTAGGCCACGGACAATGGTGAAGACGCTAACGGTGACTAATAGCAAGTAGCCATTCAGTTGCAGCTACACTAGTTTCAGCTTAAGGTTCTTGATGAAAGTTATAAAGAAATAATAGAATCCTTTCCACGTTGAGTGAGGCGGGTTGCAGGAAAGTATATTTAGTTAAAGAATGAAAAGTAAAAATTGAGAAATATATACAAAATAGACCAAAAAAACAAGAAACGGGATATTTACACTAGGACAATGAATAAAACTGCGACCGCACTGCTACGCCATCTTGGAAGAGATAGAAGTGTTCAGGAAGAACTGTTCAGGAAGGAATTGTTGGACTGTGGCTTCACATTTTATTTCCATATACCTCTTCATTTTGGCTGATTGCATGATGTTGAAACAATGATGTTGATTCAAACATACCATTTTAAAATAACGTGTATAATCAAATATAAAATTCAACATAATTTCAACCACCCAATATAACGGATAAATAACTAAAAAAAAACATTTCTACCTGGAATTTTCAACGCAACTTCAACGTATACATAGTTCTGATGATTATGTTGAAATTAGACTGATGTAACAACCTGTTAGTCAGGTTAAGTCAATGTATTTAAGTTGAAGTCTTAGCCTAATTTCAAGGTTTACAACGCTGGTTGAAATTAGATGAAAACCGTACTGGTTGATTACTTTTTTCAAATCCAATGTATTTTCCACGTTGATTCCACGTCATAATACGTTGACAAATTACGTTGAAACAACGTTGATTCACCCATTGTGTACCCAGTGGGTAGCGACTGTGTCTAGAGTTTTAGTTAAGTAAGATAAACTTTATTGTCCCCCAAACTGAAATACCCTATGGCGCTTTGGATCAATGGGAATTAGTTATATTATTACAGGTGCTGACAGACAATGTGGAATTGACCTGGTTTGAGATAGGGCATACTTCTAGGCCACGTTCCCCTTCCTGGAGTGCTCCTTTGCCAGTATGTGGTGTGCCAAGGCATACCCATTCCCAATATGTTGGGTGTTGACAATTAGGGCATCCTGAATGTTTTCATCCACATCAGTGTCCACCATGTTTGATGTATCTCATTATAGCCTAGTTTATCATTGTCTATATGTTTTTCAGGACAAAGGGATATAAAGTTACAAGGTAAACATTCATGGGCCAAAGGCAAATATAAGTGACTGTGACTTTTCCTCAGAATAGCGCACTGTGTTTTACACATTATGGATATGACAATTGCTAATTGTCATATCGACCCAAACTCCAGGACCAGGGACAGTGAGTGATTGACAGCAGGGAGAGGTCCACTGGCCTAGGGGAGGTGAGTGACGAGAAACTCACACCCACTGAGTGCCAGCCAGCCAGGTATGGTGCACCTCACCTGTAATGGAAACATTTAAGATGACTAAAGTTCATATTTAATTTAGAGTGATCAATGAGGCTGTATTTTATGGATTAAACTCATAGCTGCTGATATGGTTGCCGCCAGACTGGAGGTACAAGGACAGAGGATACACTTATTATTATTGTATTGTGTGAAACAATGTGATTCTGTAGCAGCTGACAAAGTCACTGCCTTCTGTTTTGACTTCCTATAAGCCTCTCGGGCTGGTGTTTACAGAACAGTCGTCGCTCTGGATAAGAACATCTGCTAAATGATGTAAATGTAAATATAAGGGCGTTCTCAGAGAAGGCCAGTTAGACATTATCTCTGCTTCTGGGCTGGAGGTTTTTTCCCTGTTGCAACTTGTAATAAACCAAATAGATTTTTGATTGACTTTCTGCGACTGATCTTCTCTTTTGTTCACCTGGAAATTCCTATTACATCACCCCTCCCTCCTTTCAGCGAGCCTGGATCTCAGTGGTAGAGTGAGAGAGGAAGGCCATCCTGTCTGTATCCCCAGGCTGAGCGCTCACATTCAGAGGGGCGATGAGGCTAGGTTGGGTCCGTGGGCTGGCCCCTTTGCTGGCCATGGCTGCTGGAATACTCTACATCACATCCATTAAGCAGGAGATTCATTCTCATGGGGAGATACTGCAGAGGGCCCATCAGAATGACTCGGTCAGGGGCCAGGACATGCTCAAGAGGCTGGAGAAAATGGAGGCTCACATCAAGATGCTGGGTGAGTCTCAATCTCCTTCATTTAACTGTGACTTACCTGGAAGAGAAATGCCAGTAGCTCTGTCCACATACTGTACCTGGACTACAGTCTGCCACTGTTCTAGATGGTAGGGCAGATTTAGAGGGTAGGATTTTAGATCACATTAGAATCTAGCCTGAGCCTACATGTAGAGTTGACCCAGGAAGTTATTTCACACTTCACAGTGATGATTGTAAAAGGGAATTTGTTCTCAATTAAATAAAGGGTTTTAAATAAACGAATAAAAGATTAAATAAAAATGACCATAATCATTTTAGATTGTTCTTTAATCCTGTACACTGTTGCTTATTGCACAACATTTGATCCACCAACTGCTGTGTGCCAAGTTTGCCACATTGTTTACTATTACAAAAAAAAGAAGTAAAAAAGATTTGTCAGTTACTTCAAGGTAATTCTCCAAGGCAGATCAAACATTATTAATCAACTTTTTTTTTTTTTTTACACACATGCAAACGGTGACTGAAGCTATGTAAATGAGATCATGCTCTGTTTGTATCCAAAGGAGTGACTTGTTGATTCTGGCAGCCTTAACACATTTATTACAGTTTGGAGAACAGCTGTCATGTGTGTCCACAGTGAAGACAATCAACGAAGGGATCAGTCTGAAAGAGGGGCAGGCTGTGAAAGCTCCCGAGGTCAAGAAGGAGAGGAAGGTGGTGAAGAAGTTGTACCCCAACTCAGCTCTGTTTAAAAGCTGGGGTGACGAGCTCTCAGAGGAGGAGCAGAAAGAGGCAGAGGGGCTGTTTCAGATGTATGGATACAACGCCTTCCTGAGTGACAGACTACCCCTGAACAGGGAAATCCCTGATACTCGCGATCCTAAGTAAATCATTTTCCTCATCTCTCCCCCACCTCTACACAATAAATGATGTATAACTCAAGACTTCTGAATTCTAACCACAGTCTGTTGCATCCGAGGTCATCCAAGGTCAATTCCATCTCCAGCATTGTGAATGCAATTTGACGAATGACATTGAAATTGACAATAACTTTAAGAGTGAAACAGCAGCTTTGGTGAAGTGAATGAATGATATGAGAAAGACCAAATGTTTTTGTTGTGCCTGTTAGGTGTGCTAATCACCAGTATCCCCATGACCTGCCCACCATCAGCGTGGTGTTGATCTACTTGGACGAGGCCCTGTCCATCATCAAGAGAGCTGTCCGCAGCATCATAGACAAGACACCCCAACGCCTGCTCAAAGACATCATACTGGTGGATGACCACAGCTCCAATGGTTCGCCTAATTGGTCTCTTCTCGCCACTTAGAAACATTTGAAATTACATTTGTTAACATTTAGATTGAACATAGGTGTGGCTTTCAACTTTTGTTGCATACCACTGATTTGCAAGTGTCTGCTTTCACAGAGGATCTAAAGGAGAAGTTGGATGTCTACATCAGCTTCATCCATGAAGAGCGTCCGGGCCTGGTGAAGAGAGTGAGACACTCAGAGCAGCTCGGTCTCACACAGGCCCGCCTCTCAGGGTGGAGAGAAGCTGAAGGAGATGTGGTGGCCATCTTGGATGCCCACATAGAGGTCCATGTGGAATGGTAGTCTAAATGGTTTTTGTTATAAAATATCTCAGTGAGACTTTTTAAATCCCTCCCATGTGGTGTTTTCACTCTGTGTTTGTGTGAACAGGGCTGAGCCTCTGTTAGCTCGGATAAAGGAGGACCGCACGTTGGTGTTGACACCGGTGTTTGACAAAGTACATTTCGATGACTTGACAGTCACACGTTATGGGCCTGCTGCAGACGCCTTTGACTGGGCCCTGTGGTGTATGTACGAGTCCTTCAGACCTGAGTGGTATGCCTTGAAAGACGAGTCACAGCCAGGAAAGTGAGTTGTTCATGATTTCATCATAGGATGATAGTTCAGTTTCACAAGTCTGTTTGAATAGGCGATAAGGAAAGCACAGCATTGGGAGGAAAATCTCACCTAATATTTACACCTGGATTATTATTTTGCGTTATCTATACATTAAAATGAATGTCACTTCTCCCAGTGTAGAAATGACCATGATTTGTACTGTATGTTTGTCAGGAGCCCCTCCATTATGGGCATACTAGTGGTTGATCGGCTGTTCTTTGGGGAAATTGGTGCTCTCGACGGTGGTATGAAGATCTATGGAGGTGAAAATGTTGAACTGGGCATCCGGGTAAGCCCCTCTGCTACAGTTGCTAAATGAATGTTTGAAATCAAAGCAGACTTGTGTTTGCAGAATTACTTTCTGTTCTTGATTCATTCAGTTTGAACAAACCAATCTACATCTAACATCTAGACACTTCAGTCCATATCTAAAAATTCTTCCTTCTCTCTTGGTGTTTGGTTTTCCTAGGTGTGGCTGTGTGGGGGAAGTATCGAGGTCATACCTTGTTCTAAAATAGCCCACATCGAGAGGGCCCATAAACCCTATCTCCCCGACCTGAGCATTACAGTGAAGAGGAATGCTCTGAGAGTGGCTGAGGTCTGGATGGATGAATACAAACATAATGTCAACATCGCCTGGAACCTCCCACTGAAGGTACTGTACAGAACAAACCATTCAAAAAGTAGGTTTTGTTCAGCTGCTCCTATAGAATAACAATCATCGCTGTTATGCATGCTTTGTGTTTGAAAATAAGTAGATTAGACAGTAAATATTATAACAACTGTTTATTACTCAATGCCATAGTAAAGATCATAGGATCTATGTGAAATGATGGTGGTAAGCAAATATGGATAATTTGTGGATTGCTCAAATGGCCTGTGTTTCTGATTTAGAAATCTTCCTCTTTCTCAACACAGGATCATGGCATAGACATTGGGGATGTTTCAGAGAGGAAGAAGTTGAGAAAGAGGCTGAACTGCAAGCCCTTCCAGTGGTATCTGGACAATGTGTATCCCATGTTAGACCCCCTGGGTGACTTGCTTGCTTATGGAGCTGTGAGTGATGCTAAAACACTTATCATTGTTCTGGAATTATTTCCTCACCAACTGTGTTTGGTGGCATGCATGGCATCCTTCTTTCAATAGGATGCAGGGTCATACATCCAACTCATTATCAGGATAGGAATCTGCACTTTTATAACTGTTTAATCTCTGTCTATAAAATCAACAGCTGGTCAATGACCTGAAGACAGATCTCTGTATAGATCAAGGCCCAGTTCCAGGGAACACACCTATTTTATATGGATGCAATTATTATAGTCCACAGGTTTGTAGAATCATTGCTTAGTATTTCAGAATTTATCTAGATGTGTAATATGGTCCATCCCATGGCAGACCCAGGATTCAACCCATAACACAATAACACAATGTAAAGTACTGTCAATACCACAGACTCAGAAAAGCCTAGATATCTATCCTATCTGTCCAGAACTGTTATTATCGAGCCAGCGGGGAGATCTACATCGGAGGCATCAAGTCTCACAAGTACAACAGTAATCGCTGTCTGGTGGACACTGGTACTCGAACCCCAGGACTGTATGAGTGCAAGGTGGCCAAGCAGAAGGGATTCCACATGCTCTGGGAATTTCAACAGGTAAGCACTCCAACATGAAATAGGGAAATTGATGCTTATAAACTGTTGGAAACAAGGGAGATGTCGTTGACTTTTTTGTTTTTTTATTGTGAGGTTGTACAGTAGAATGTTTTCTGTGTTTTACAGGGAAAAGCCATCCAGAACAGACAGACAAAGAGATGTCTGGAGATTGCCCCAGGGGACGATACTTACTACCAGCTCATCATTCAGGAGTGCAGTGGGCAGCACTGGAAAATACAGAATCTGATAAAAGACTTCTGATACACTGAGATAGTATGGTATTATTTTATGTATCATTAAGGCAAATGTAGGGAGAGGTCAAAGGTAAAATAATAATATTAGTAATAAGCATGGATATGTTGTAAAATTAAAAACCTATATGCCTTAAAATGTTTATGGATTGAGAACCAGTTGAAGGGTTAATACAGAGCAGAGACATTTATGTGTTTTTCATAAAACTCCCTGCAGCTGGTCTGGGTATGTCTATGACATGTGATGGAGATACAACTCCTCGTGATGGCTGTGTGGAGATTGGAGTAACAATGGAACTAGTGTTATCATTTCTTTGTGCTTATGACCTTATGACCTGACACATGGCCACATGCACATAATCTCAGGGGCCGGGGAGGATGATAAATGATAAATGTTTAATGGTATGTGGTTGAGAATGGGTTATGGATGACATGTATAAATCATGTTTAAGTATGAATGGATATGTTTTATAATGTGTTATGAAATGATAATGGTGAAACAGAATGAACATAATTGATACTTTGTACTCCAGATGCATGCCTGGATAGTGAATATAGTCAATACAGAGTGTGATTGTTCTTTAACGTACGTATGTGCATAATTTTTTGAGTCATGCCACTAATAAGACACAGTGGCCCCACTTAGAGAAGCGCAAGTTGCCCTCGAGAGCAGCCAACATGTGATACTGAAAGATGCTATTGATTCACATAGGGAGGTGTAACCATCAGTTGTATCAGTGTGACTGTATAAAAAGGAGCACTCTGGTTCATGACAAGCAGTTGTTGTTCCATGGAGCATTCTCAGGCTTTGTTATGCAATAAAGTCTAATTCTTGAATTCACAAGCTCCGGTGTCTTGAGAGATATTTTTGAGTTGATTATCTATTAGTCAAATATTTCCACGACATAATTGGCGAGCTTGCCAGGAGTTGACAATAGGGGCCAGAGACGGTGTACATCTGCAGTTATGAAATGGCTTGGACGGACCATACAAACAAAAGCGGCCGCTTTTAAAAAGGTAAGCCAAGTTCTTACTTATATAGTATAACGTTTGTGTGGTCCGATCCGGGGCACGGTATCAGTAGCAGAAATACCAAAGTAGGTCTCTACAAATTTAAGAACCAGAAAATTAGAGACTAGGGGCTTTTGAATTTAAGAATACATGTCGCTGTTGTTTGTCTGAACCGTCTGTTCAATTGATTTGATTCATTTGATTCATTTGATTCATCTTGCTGATCGCTTTGTCTGGGTCATTTCGACATGGGTGGTTGTACAGCTGGTTGAGCGATCAGACAATAACATGTTAAGTCCTGCAGATACCGCTTTAGACGTGTTGGGGAAGTGAATCGTCTTGAGGACTGCTTAGGTAGGCAGAAATCCTGTGTAATACCACTCCTTTTTCTGTGTTGAGAAAGTGTAACAGAAAAAATAGGGCAGAATTTACAGGTCGCTTAGGAAAGCGTAGTAGAAGTCCAGGTGTGTTGAGGAAGTGTAATACCTAGGGGGCTAAATAAATATAAATCCTGTGGATACCGCTTTGGAGAGCTAAAATTAGCACTCCAGGGGTCTGAACGGGCAGGTGGCTACCTACGGTTACCGCTCTAATGAGGAATTCATTGTTAAGAGGTCTGCTCGGGTAGGTAGGGCATCATCCTGTGTTGTGGTGATGCCAAAATTAGGTAGGGTCGATCAGGTAAAAAAGTTAGGTCATCCGGCGTAGGTGACACCATAAATTGGAGTAACACCGGTCATCCTGAGTAGGTGAACGGGTTAAATAGCTACAAGGGCTTCAAAATTTTTATAAAGTGTTATATATAGAGTATGTCTGCTCATCTCATATGGGGAATGGGTTGCTTGGGCGGCTGTGAGTCATTCAACTGTCTGATTCATTTGGGCACAAGTGGCTGCTCATCTGTGTGAGTGAGAATAATAAGAAATCCTGCAAGTAAATAGCCTTTCTGTAAGGAAAGGAAATATATTTGAGGTTGTTTGAAACTTCTGTCTGATGGAGAAAGGGTGTGCCCAATCTCACATTAGGAAAGAGAAGAATAAATGGTGCGTGGATATTCATTGACCAACTGAGTGTAGAAAATTCACGTTACCAGGTGGGGTAGAATAAATCCTGTTGGAGGAACAGGTCACGTGTACCGGTGTGGTCATATGACGTCTATGCATTGTATTTTGATAAATCTGTTAGGGTATGTTTCTGACATTATATTTAGAAACTTTAGAGGTGATGCAGTATTATGATAAATTGACTACAGTAAAATAATAACTAGGATAGGGTTAACATTCCAAATTTGGGCCCTTTGATAGAATAAAATATTCCTGTAGGTTATACAAAGTAATTAAGGGCGTTTAAGAACAACATTGTATAAATATGGAATAAGAGTGGTATAATGATGTAAATTAGTCGGACTCTGAAGTTTGAATGATGAGATATAGAGGTGTGTTTGATAATTATATATACATTGAAATAATAAGCTTTTCTGGTAAATTATATCTTGGAGTTTCGTACAACAATGCCTGTCATAGAATTTTGTAAGATCAGGGAATAGTGACCAGCATATATGATTCTAGGAGGATTCTATGACTGAGGGAAAGGATTTGGGTAATGTGTTGTTTGTTCCGCTGAGACTAGATGGTGATTAACAGATTGTGGCAATAAAGAATAATTAGAAACATGAATGGTTTGGTAGATATGAATATATTGGAATATAATGAATTTTATGTGAGTGTGATTTAATACGAGGGATTGGATAAAATTATAGGTGTTGACTTGCCCAAACACGTAGACGTACGTGGAAATGGGAGAGAGTACATAGGACATGTGGTAGAATTAAGCATTATAATAAACTATCTATTATTTCAGAAGCAGATATATAATTCATTTGGTTAGGTCGTAAGATCTGTTTCCAAATCAATGAATGTGGGGTTTGACTTGTTGACTGCTAAGTTGATTACGTTGAGCGTGTGAGATCTGTGTCCTTCAAAGCTATTTTCTGATAAAGTGTGGTATGTGCCAGATACTGAAACTACTGACCATTATCATTGGAATAAAAGAGGATTAACTTGTCATTTCGATAAAGCATAGATTCTGCATCGCTGAACAGAGTCTAGGTTTTCTAAATATAGTTTAGCTATAGTTGTGGGTTGTTTAGATTGAAGGAACAGTCAGGATTATTAGTTATTGTTGGGATGTGAATAGATTTTACTAATGCCATGAATTAGTTTCCGGTTAAAAGAGAGTCATACTTGTTTGACTGTATCGAGCTGAAAGAGTTATTTAAAGAAAGTCTGAATAGCTGGATGGAAAACATTTATTTGACAAAATTCTAATTGTTATTACTTTATTCTATGGTTTGCGTGACATCAGTAATGTATGCGAATAGTTGAATTCTAGAATGATAATGTATTTTCGTTACGTGAATTAGGGAATGCAAGAAGCTTTGGCTATTATGCTATAGTGGGTTCTAGATTTGTTGAATAAACAAACTCATATTTTAAACTAAAGTAATGCAATAGGCTACAATTATAAAATTATCAGAAAAAGGCACTATACGCTCATCTGTGGTCCTCTGTAGCTCAGTTGGTAGAGCACGGTGCTTGCAAAGCCAGGGTTGGGTGTTCGATTCCCAAGGGGGGCTAGTATAAGTATAATAATGTATGAGCCCACTAATTGTGAGTCGCTTGGAATAAGAGCATCTGCTAAATGACTACAATTTTAACGGAGAGGAGACTACGTGGTAATAATTTTTAGTCATTGAATGAGGTTTTGCTAGATTAAACGAGTGACAATGGTGAAATATGTCTATAGATAAATTGGATTGTGATAAATGGATGATTTCAATATATGATGGTAAACTACAGCAAGTGTTTGGTGTTACTTGTAGCTTACTTATAAAGGATAGTTAATTCATTCTGTAATGGCGGGGTGATGGTTTAATTGCGTGGCTATGATTTTAGTTGATTACAGGAGAAATAGGATATAGTTTACTACGCATGGAGAAGTGAATGTATTTTATGGTAATAGATCAACTGAACCAAACATGACCTTACTACGGCAATTTAGGATGGTTAATGTTGTTAAGTTCGTTTTTAAACCCTATGATAGAGGTAAATGCAGAACGCTGTTTTAAAGTGTGTTTTATTGGGTCTGCTAGGAAAAATGGAAGAATTTCCATTTTTTCTCTGTGGATGTTAAACATTGGGGCTTGCTGAAACGTGAGAGCGCTATAAGGGACATTATGGGTTACGTTAGGTGTACGGGGATCGCGTGTTTTGTGGGAGGTCGTGGAAGGTTGAATGTTATCGGCAGGACATTGCTAGCTAGTTAGCGGTGAGAGCTAGTGCGGTTTTCGTTGGGTGATGTCACTTGCTCTATGAACTGGAAGTAGATGCTTTGTGTGGCACTGGTGGAGCGACGGGTAACGGTGCTTCGGTGGTGAATGTTGTCAATGTGTGCAGAGGGTCCCTGGTTCGAATCCAGTGAGGGACAGAAAGCAAATATTTTACATTGATGTTATTGATGTGAATTACTGGTGTCATTGATAACATTATAGAAAAGATGTTGTCCTACCAATCCATGTCGGATAGGATAACATAGTAATTAAAATTGCATATTGGTGAATTGGGTGTTTTCTTGGTTTTTACTATAAATATAAAATAATCTGTCATCTGTTGAGGTACCGTTATGAGGGAAATTAGCGGTAGAGTATGATAGATATTGTAGAGGGTTTAAAAAATAAGTTAATTGGGTGATGAGACAGGTTGACTTGATGTTGAATGGGATTGTTTAATAGAAGTAATTATTTATACTTAGGAGAATGAGAATATGTTATTAGGTAGTATTGCTTTGTGGAGACGATTAACTAATGAAGAACATGTCTCGATAGTTGAATAAGGAACGATATTTGATAATTGATCATTTTATTATGACATTATATAGTTTGTTTAAACAGCAGTGAGTTATGATGATGTTTTATTACTTCAGATAACGATCATTTGTTTATAGTACGTTGAACCTTGGGAGGTAGTTGTTGCTGTTGACTTGATGGATTAAGTAGACATCTTTTTATGGGTTTTGGATTATGAAACAATAACTTTATATTTTAGAGAAGAAAAAAAATAGAAAAAAGAAAACATCAATGCAACAGTTTGCGACGTTTAAATTACTAAAAATGTCACAGTTCCCTCAGCCAGAACCCAGAAGCAGACCAGGACAAGGAGAGTTGAACGAAAGTGAGGGTTTATTCGGATACAACAAAAGGTGCAGAATAATCCAGGGACAGAGCGGGCGGCGTGGATGAGTAGTTGGGGGTGCAGTATAGGTCCAGTGATGGCTCGGCAGCCGCCGACCATCAGGCAGAGGTGGGGTGAAGGTTCCGGACGTGTGACTGCAGGTGGAACAAAAACGGAGGTAAGGACACAAAAACTCAACAAAGTACAAAATAACAAAACTCACGCTAGATACTCTGAACTGATACACAGATACACCTACTGTTCATGGCTAACGATCCGGCAGGAACTGGATGTTGGGCCAGAGCCTAAGAAGGGTGATGATTAGGCCCAGGTGTGCAGATTGCTGATGGGAAGCAGGTGCGAAACCAGAGCGCTCCCCCGGAGCGTTCCCCGAACCCTCGGGAAACTGGAGATTACGACCAGGAACACTAGT
This sequence comes from Coregonus clupeaformis, assembly GCF_020615455.1. Lineage (NCBI taxonomy): Eukaryota > Metazoa > Chordata > Actinopteri > Salmoniformes > Salmonidae > Coregonus > Coregonus clupeaformis. Next base: position 24,749 of record NW_025535401.1, on the reverse strand, counting down.
CACCAGACAGGACCCGACTCAGACAGCCGGGATCGTTACAGTACCCCCCCTCCGACGAACGCCACCGGGCGGACTCCCCGGAGCGCCAGGATGGAGGCGGTAGAAGTCCCTGATGAGATCCGGATCTAGGACCTGTCGCCGCGGAATCCAACTCCTCTCTCCAGGACCATACCCCTCCCAGTCCACGAGATACTGGAAACCCCGGCCCCGCCGTCTGGAATCCATAATGCGACGCACCGTGTAGGCAGGACCACCTCCAATCATCCGAGGAGGAGGAGGAGGAGGCGGAGGAGGCAACAGAGGACTGAGGAAGACAGGCTTGAGGCAGGAGACATGAAAGGTGGGATGGACTCTGAGCGTCCTCGGTAGTTTGAGTCGAACTGCCACTGGATTGATCACCTTCTCCACCACAAACGGACCAATGAACTTCGGTAACAACTTCCTAGACTCAGTCCGTAACGGAAGATCCCGTGTGGCCAACCAAACCCTATCTCCGATGGTATAGGTGGGAGCGGGGATCCGGCGACGATTCGCCTGGAGCTGATACCGGTCCGAACCTCTAAGGAGTGCCTTTCTGGCCCGATGCCAGGTCCGGTGGCAACGACGAATATGGGCCTGAACAGAAGGCACTGAGAGCTCCTTCTCCTGAGAAGGGAACAGGGGAGGTTGGTAGCCATACAGGCACTGGAAGGGAGACATCCCAGTGGCAGATGTAGGGGAGAGTATTGTGGGCATACTCAACCCAAGGCAACTGAGAGGCCCAGGAGGTGGGGTTGGAAGAGACCAGACAGCGTAGCGTGGATTCCATCTTCTGGTTGGCTCTCTCCGCCTGACCATTGGATTGGGGGGTGAAAACCAGATGTGAGACTGACTGTAGCTCCAATGGCCGAACAGAAGGACTTCCAGACAGCAGAGGTAAACTGAGGGCCACGGTCGGAAACGATATCACTGGGCAAACCGTGGACCCTGAAAACCTCCCTAACCAGGATCTCGGACGTCTCCGAGGCAGAGGGAAGCTTGGCAATAGGCACAAAGTGGGCGAACTTGCTGAACCTGTCCACGATAGTCAGAACGACCGTGTTCCCCTCAGAATCGGGCAACCCCGTGACGAAGTCCAGGGCCAGATGCGACCATGGACGCCGGGGAATAGGAAGGGGGTGAAGTAGTCCAGAGCTGGGCCGATTGGTACTCTTATTCTGCGCACACACTGGACAGGCAGCAACAAAACCCCGAGTATCCTCGGCCATGGCAGGCCACCAAAAACGTCTGCGAAGAAACGCCATTGTCCGAGCCACGCCAGGGTGACAAGCCATCTTACTGGCGTGGGACCATTTGAGAACAGCAGGACGAACCGACTCAGGCACAAACAACCGACCGGGTGGACCGTTACCGGGACCGGGCTGAGTCCGAAGGGCCGCCAGCACCTCCTCCTCAATCTTCCACATAACTGCTCCCACGACGCAGTTCCGGGGGAGAATTGTCTCGGTCTTGGACCCACTCTCCTCCGTCTTGGAGAACATCCGGGACAAGGCGTCCGCCTTGCCGTTCTTAGATCCAGGTCGGAACGTCAGGACAAACTTGAATCGTCCAAAAACAACGCCCACCTGGCCTGACGGGAGTTGAGACGTTTAGCCGATTGCACGTAAGCAAGATTCTTGTGGTCAGTCCAGACAATAAACGGTTGCTCCGCCTCCAACCAGTGGCGCCACTCCTCCAAGGCAAGTTTCACCGCGAGAAGCTCCCGGTTACCCACATCGTAATTCCTCTCCGCAGGTGAAAGGCGACGAGAGTAGTAGGCGCAGGGATGGAGTTTACTGTCCGTGGAGCATCGCTGCGACAGGATGGCGCCAACTCCCACATCAGACGCGTCCCACTTCAATGACGAACTGACGGGCCGTGTCCGGTTGAGAGAGAATCGGTGCGTTGGTGAATCGCCTCTTCAAATCCAGAAACGCTCGATCCGCTCCGGATTCCACTTGAAGGTCCTGATGCTGGAAGTCAAGGCAGTTAATGGAGCGGCCACACGGCTGTAATCCCGGATGAATCTGCGGTAGAAATTCGCAAACCCCAAAAATCTCTGGAGCTGCAATCTCGTACCGGGCTGGGCCCATTCCAGAACCGCTCTAACCTTCTCCTGGTCCATCCTAATCTCACCCCTGGAGATGATGTACCCGAGAAAGGATGTCGTGGTGGGCGTGAAACTCGCACTTCTCGGCCTTCACGAACAGGCGATTCTCCAATAATCGCTGCAGAACCTGCCGGACCTGCTGGACGTGGTCGGAAGGTTCCTTCGAGAAGATCAGAATGTCATCCAGGTAAACAAACACGAAGAGACCGATCATATCTCTCAGGACGTCGTTCACCATACTCTGGAATACCGCTGGAGCATTGGTCAGTCCAAACGGCATCACCTGATACTCGAAGTGCCCCATCGGTGTATTGAAACCCGTCAACCACTCGTCCCCTCTCTGATCCGGACCAGGTGATACGCATTGCGTAGGTCTAACTTGGTGAACACCGTAGCACCCTGTAAGGAGTCGAAGGCAGAACTCATCAAGGGCAGGGGATACTTGTTCTTGACCGTGATGTCATTCAACCCCCGATAATCAATACATGGTCGAAGAGAGCCATCCTTCTTACCCACAAAGAAGAATCCTGCCCCCAGGGGTGATGACGAGGGACGAACGAGACCAGCAGCTAGGGACTCCTTGATGTAGGTCTCCAACGCCTCACGTTCAGGTCGGGAGATACTGTATAACCTTCCCTTGGGGTAGACAGCTCCAGGAACCAGGTTGATGGCACAATCATATGGTCGGGTGGGGAGGGAGTGACAGAGCCTTCTGCTTACTGAAAACTTCCCCCAAATCGTGATATGTCTCGGGAACCAGGGACAAATCTGGAGGTTTAGCCTCAATCACCTGACTGGGAACCGAATGGGGGCAGGCAGTCTTGAGACAGTTAGCATGACAATCCAGGCTCCAACTCGTTACCTTGCCCCGTCACCCAATCGAACGTGGGATTGTGTTCCTTCAGCCAGGGGTATCCAAGGACCAGAGGAACATGGGAAGACGGCAGAATGAAAAATGAAATCATCTCAGAATGATTCCCTGACAACCGCATCTTAACCGGTTCAGTCCTCATCGTGATACGTGCCAGACTACTGCCGTTCAGAGTGGTCGCTTCAATGGCTTCCGGCAATTGCTCCTTGAAAGCCCCAGCTGTTCCACCAACTCGGCATCAAGAAAGCTTCCCATCGGCACCTGAATCGATAAAAGCGTTAAGCGCTAAGCTCTGATTCCTGTTCACAAGGGTAGCCGGGAAGCGGGGTCTGACAGAGGTACTGAGAGGTTGAAACTGGCTCGCAAAAAGTCCTCCCAACTTTAGCGAGCCGGGCAGTTTGACGACCGCAGGGAGCAAGTGGAGATGTAATGTCCCGAGCGACCACAGTAGAGGCAGCAGTTGGTCCTACGTCTATGTTGACGCTCCTCCTTGGTTAACCCGTGCCGCCCCCACTTGCATGGGTTCAGAATCGGGAGAGAGGTCCTCTCCACTACTCCTTTGTGGTGGAGAATGATCGACGTGTTCTGGTCCACCACCCGACCCGACTGGGAACTGAGAAGCTGATCGATTGGACGGACCCCATTGCTTCTCCCTCCTTCGCTCTCGGACTCGATTATCCACCCGAATAGACAAGGCTACCAAGCTGTCCAGGTCACTAGGCTCCGGATAGGAGATCAACTCATCCTTGAGCTGCTCCGACAGGCCCTGGTAAAAGGCCGCTTGCAAAGACTCCTCGTTCCATCCACTCTCCACAGCCAACGTCTTGAACTCGATCACGAAGTCGCCACGCATGCGAGTTCCTTGGTGAAGAGAAAACAGACGCTAGCTGCGTCCCTCCCTCGGACGGAATGGTCGAAGAGCTTCCTCATCTCGGCCGTGAACCCCTGGTATGAAGCCATGCAGGGATCCTGTCGTTCCCAAACGGCTGAAGCCCACTCCAGCGCTCGACCACGCAGCAACTCAATCAAAAAGGCTATCCTAGCCTTGTCAGTGGCATAAGAGTAGGGCTGTAGATCGGAACACTAATCCACACTGCATAAGGAAGGAACGGCATCTTCCCAGCTCCCCCTCATATTTATCCGGCGTCGGAACCTTGGGCTCACGGAGGGACACAACTTCAGAAGCGGCAGGCGAGATGGGTGAAACCGGTAGTGGGTCCTCCACCGGACACTGGCGTTGGTTCTGGACCTCCGTCAGGCCGGTAGAAAGGTTCCGAACTGACAACGCGATCTCCTGTAGTACCATGCTATGATGGCCCAACATCTTCTCCTGCTGGGTAATGGCATGGCGAACAGAGTCCAGGTCCGCTGGGTTCATATTTGGCCGGATCGTTCTGTCACAGTTCCCTCAGCCAGAACCCAGAAGCAGACCAGGACAAGGAGAGTTGAACGAAAGTGAGGGTTTATTCGGATACAACAAAAGGTGCAGAATAATCCAGGGACAGAGCGGGCGGCGTGGATGAGTAGTTGGGGGTGCAGTATAGGTCCAGTGATGGCTCGGCAGCCGCCGACCATCAGGCAGAGGTGGGGTGAAGGTTCCGGACGTGTGACTGCAGGGTGGAACAAAAACGGAGGTAAGGACACAAAAACTCAACAAAGTACAAAATAACAAAACTCACGCTAGATACTCTGAACTGATACACAGATACACCTACTGTTCATGGCTAACGATCCGGCAGGAACTGGATGTTGGGCCAGAGCCTAAGAAGGGTGATGATTAGGCCCAGGTGTGCAGATTGCTGATGGGAAGCAGGTGCGGAAACCAGAGCGCTCCCCGGAGCGTTCCCGAACCCTCGGGAAACTGGAGATTACGACCAGGAACACTAGTCACCAGACAGGACCCGACTCAGACAGCCGGGATCGTTACAAAAAAGGGGTTATAGGTTTATAGTGGAAGGTGTAGTTAACTTAATAAAATGTGTTATTATCTAATGTCTTCTAAGTGGGAGTTTTCTTTTAAGGATTGATGGGAGTCTCCTATAATATTATGTTAGGGGTGAGATAGGACTGGGGATATATGTATGATGTTTTGTGTGTAATTACTATCTTTGGATTGTTGATTATATGTTAACGACATGTATACTTTCTCTTCCAGGAACATGGGGATTTCTTTATTGGGAGGTTAAAAAAGTATGTCGGCTAGGGTGGAACTAGTTAGTAAAATTAAGTAGTTTTATTTTTAGGTTGTCATAGGGAGCTACCTAAATAAATAAGGCCTGGCCATTTTTGTTTGTTTATTGTTTTACTATATGGTGTTCAAATAACCACAAACAAACAACTTAGTATGAAATGTTAGTTGTATAGGATTTTTATTTCTATTTGGGGTTTTTTGACAGGATGGAAGTGAAATATCTTAAAGGTGCATACGCATGTAATTTGGGTTTTATTTACTGAGGGATAAGTAAATATGTATGATTTATTTTGAAAAGAGCTGTACTAAGGAATTACAACATTTATGAAAGGGCTTGATGGTTGTTAGAAGTAGTATACTATAGGATGAAACAATTCATTGAATGATTTCAATGACCTCTGAAATCTGTCCTGGCTTTATAGTGTGACCTGATCAACCGCACTATGAATTCTAGAGGCATGCTGAATTAGGGGGTTAGATAAAATAAGGATAATTGTGAAGAAGTTTATAATTTGGAAAAAATCCTATATATAAATTAGTCCAAACAGGACAAGGATGAAGTGAGAGAGTTAGTCCTGAAGGAGAGGTATTCCTTGAATAGTGTTATGGAATACAGTTAAGTAAAGATATGCTCAAGGGTTGTCATTTTCAGTTTAGTTATTATTTTTGGTTTAATAGGCAATATTGTTGTTGTTTTGTTTTTTGTACACATTAATCACGATGTGATGTATGTGTCCAAGGGGGGAAGTTGGGATTACAGAGGTTTTAATGTTTTATTATGGTTTTGTGGGAAAGTATGCAAGGTGTATTAAGGATGTGAGCAGTAGTAATAATGTGTTATGGGTTAGGTTAAATCATTTTTGTTTTTGTGATAGGAGGCATGGTGTAGAGGTGGTCTGTCTATGAGATAAGTGAACTACAACAAGCTGGAAGCAGGTGTGCTTCATAATCTCAAGGCTTCTCTTGACGGATGAGAGGACATGAGTAGCATACTGTGTCTCACCTAACCTAACAATGTTCTTAAGATTTTCTTTTCATGGGTGAAGATAACTATGCCCAACTGAGTAGGATAATCTGAGTATTTTCTGTGCCCTGGAGACTATGTGATTGCAAAAGACTACGGAAGAAAGAGCTGGAAAGACCCTATGTGGAGGGGCCTGTACCAGGTGTGGTTGGCTACCTTAATGATGGTAAAAGTGGTGGAGACAGATACTTAGATTCATGTTTCCCACTATAGGAGTGTCCCAACCTCAGCCATTGGGTAGCATTGTTGTCTTTTGTGTGTGTCTGTGCTTGTGTCATTGCAGCAGTAACTCTGAGCTTCCCTATGGGTAGGCTGATTGAAGGACACTTTTCACAGACCGATGTCGATAGATTGAGAGGGACTCTGGCTGATCCGGAGACCCTAGTGACGGGGGAAGGTTAACAACTGAAGTAACCATACACATCGTTGTCCAGGTTATACCGACGATGGTACGGATAGAGGGGAGTATCGGGTATCATCTTAACCATTGTACCAGAGTGAGGGAACTGATGATTAAGAGACTTTAAGGACCTTCCAGACCACCGAGAGATTCCAGACCTCCAAGACCCACCAGATATCCTTATCATTGATTTCTCTACACTTGACTAGTTACCTGAGAATAAGGGGAATGGAGTACTGATAACAATAAAGAGCAGAAGAACAAGACATAGAAGGGATATAGACAGGATTAGAATGTATATTCTTGCACAGGCAGGAATCATAACTAAAAATACTGGAAGGGATCACTATTAAAATACAAGGGTTAAAATATTATTGGTGTGTGAGAAACCAGCACAAAGAGTATGGGGAAGTCACATGGGGTAGTGTGACTTTAAGATAATGAAAGAAAGAGACAGGTGAATCATAGACATAAGGAAAACAGTCCAAGACTTAAATAAACAATTTGATGTAGTATTTGGTGTTAGATTTCCAGGGGAAAGTGTTATTAGAAGAGAGAAGTGTAAGCAATTGTTAGAATGGGAACAAGGAAAGGGAAACACCAGAGTAATGTCAAATAGAGTATGAGCAAAAATATAGGAATGTTACAATAAAACAATTGGGTTATATAATTTGGGAGAATTCAAGGGAGAATGTGAAACTAGGGGGTGTTTAAACAGATAGCCTTTGGAATACAGGGGCTCCTCAAAGGAAAATCTATCATGCGTTAGATAGAAATGGGCATAAGAATGAGTGATGAAACATAATGATTTGTCATGTAGACAATGTTAATAGGGATGTTTTGGATTGGAAATTAACTCAACTGAACTGTTATGATCTGTCCTTTCCTGAGGTTGCTACGGATGGTGTCGTAATGCATTGCAGAGATCATTTGGCCCAGAACGGTGTAAACCTCAATAAAAACCAAAAATCCTCTACTTGGCTGAAGAGGAACAACAAAGGCGTTGAAGACGTTCCTGTCTGACAACTTCTGCCAGGAGACCTGAATCCAGCATCAAATCAAAGCAATCAATTGCCTTCTCTTTTGTGCCTTTTCTTTCAAGAATGTGAGGAAAGAGGTATATGCAAATGCAACGTTCTTCCTAGTTTGGGTATACTGGGTTGCACATGGACAAAACAGGATGATGGTGGAGGTGTGGCGGTTCAGGTGTGACATTGGAATTGGGACATTGCTATGGGTAATCCAAGATGAACTATGAAGCTATCTGAAGAACATAATGAAGACGCCAGAAGATTGAGTGCCGGTAGAGGAAGGGAGTGTTAGTTGAGGTAGTATGTTGATTAAGGAGGTATTATACACTACTAAATTTATAGTAATTTGGACAATGCATTAAGGTACTGATCTGTTGTAATTCTTGTTATGAGGAAGTTAATGCTAGAATAATTATAATATAAATATACATTCGGCCAGTATCAATATGTGCCAAGGTGAGAGTTTTAACTTTGAATGATGGAACAAAGGTGACTAATTAAGAATTGTCATTCTAAAGTTGTTTTGGGTAATTAATTTGATTATGATTATAAATTATAAGTGGACTGATTGATCTGAATAACGTATTAATATTAATGCTTAGTGATGTTGACATGGCAATTACTTGATTAGATATGGATATTTATTATATGATTGTTATAATACTTGTGATATGGGTGATTAATCTTTGTATTGTTGGGACATTGGTGGAATGTCCCATAGGGGGGATTATATGGTATTATTTTATGTATCATTAAGGCAAATGTAGGGAGAGGTCAAAGGTAAAATAATAATATTAGTAATAAGCATGGATATGTTGTAAAATTAAAAACCTATATGCCTTAAAATGTTTATGGATTGAGAACCAGTTGAAGGGTTAATACAGAGCAGAGACATTTATGTGTTTTTCATAAAACTCCTCCAGCTGGTCTGGGTATGTCTATGACATGTGATGGAGATACAACTCCTCGTGATGGCTGTGTGGAGATTGGAGTAACAATGGAACTAGTGTTATCATTTCTTTGTGCTTATGACCTTATGACCTGACACATGGCCACATGCACATAATCTCAGGGGCCGGGGAGGATGATAAATGATAAATGTTTAATGGTATGTGGTTGAGAATGGATTATGGATGACATGTATAAATCATGTTTAAGTATGAATGGATATGTTTTATAATGTGTTATGAAATGATAATGGTGAAACAGAATGAACATAATTGATACTTTGTACTCCAGATGCATGCCTGGATAGTGAATATAGTCAATACAGAGTGTGATTGTTCTTTAACGTACGTATGTGCATAATTTTCATTGCCAGTCATGCCACTAATAAGACACAGTGGCCCCACTTAGAGAAGCGCAAGTAGCCCTCGTGAGCAGCCAACATGTGATACTGAAAGATGCTATTGATTCACATAGGAAGGTGTAACCATCAGTTGTATCAGTGTGACTGTATAAAAAGGAGCACTCCGGTTCAGGACAAGCAGTTGTTGTTCCATGGAGCAAGCTCAGGCTTTGTTATGCAATAAAGTCTAATTCTTGAATTCACAAGCTCCGGTGTCTTGAGAGATATTTTGGAGTTGATTATCTATTAGTCAAATATTTCCACTGACAATAGTTAGGCCTACCAGAGACAATACAGCAGGACTATAAGAGTTATGTTGTGATAATAAGCAAGTAGAAAGGTGGTATTTACCAGAAAAGTCCACTTGAACGCCCCTCCAACTGGTAATTACTAGTGGGGAAACCTGCCTATCATCCCTGATCTCCGACTTCTCCCACATGCTGACCTCTGACGTCACCTACTAAGGAAATTACATTTTTAACAGCATTTTCAGCAGTTAAATGCAACAACAAAACATTATTTACAAAAAGCAGTCTATAAATATATGTTTTTGAACACCAAATTATTTTACAAACATGATAGCTGTACTTTTTTTTTTTTTTTTTTTTTTTTAGGGGGGATGGATCAGCTTAATATTGCAGATAGATTGTATCTTCTATCAATGTAATTGTCTGCATCACTTCCAATCCCCCATGTTTTTTTTTATTTTTTATATATATATTCCCCTTTATTACTTTTCAACCCCACCATCCTTTCCCTACTTGGAGTAAATTAGTGAACAACAACGCCCAGGCCTCTACTTCCGGTCTATACTTACTATCTACACCTTATGGACAGAGTTAATTTTACAATAATTCTATATCTATATATATATATTTATTTATTTTTTTTGCTCCTGAACTTCTTCTACTCTCAACCTCTCCGATCATTTTCATGATGTCCATCCGGTTTGCTTCTAAATGCCATATCTTTCTAACTGTGCTCTTTCCCAAAAGCTCCCAACATACAACCTATATACTTATTATGGACACAGTATGCTTACATTATTAGCTATCTTTGTTATTATTTGTTGTTATTTGTTATTAGTCCCATCCTTCAACTCTATTCAATACCTCCCATCTATCTCTTAACACCATCCATATAGGATTTCTATTTGCCATATATATTTCAACCGTACTGTGATGTTTTACAAAAGTTCTGAACCTTTCTATTCTCATTGCTTCTACAGATTGTGAATTAAAAATAAACATTTTTGCTAAAAGTATTATTATATTATTGATTGATTGACTATGACTTTTTCAGATCACCCAGTAATGCTATCTGCAAGGTTAGTTCCAGGTAAATATTGCAATCCTTTAGCCATTCCTGGACCTGTGTCCAAAAACAAGCTACAAAATGGACAGAACCAAAACAAATGATCTAATGATTCTATCTCTTCACAGCAAAATCTGCAGAGCTGGGAAGATTGTATCCCCCATATAAATAACATTCTATTGGTAGCAAGAATTTTATATAATAATTTAAATTGAAAGATTCTAATTTTTGAATCCGTGTGCTTTTGCGTGTCAGTTCATAAACACTATGCCATGGGATCGCACGTCAAAGATCTCTTCCCAACTATTTTGCAATCTATATGGGACGGCTGTCAATCCTTTGGTCCTTAAGTGAAACTGATATACTTTTTTTATTTATCACAGTTTTCCTTAACCAATTATGTTCTTTAATGCAAGGCCGACAGACAAGTTCCTTACTTTCTCCCCCTTCAACTTTCCTCTTCCACTTTTGCGGTAAGGCTGCAATTATTTGGTTGTAATTCTGGGTAGAGCAGACATTTCCATATGTTTTTGTTAGCTGCATGTGCGACATAACTCCACCAGTCCTACCGATGATATCATTTACGAAGATTATACCTTTTTTTAAACATTCTGTCAAAAAATAAAGGTTTTTTGTCAATTAGTATATTTGAATTTAACCACAATATTTGTTGCATTATTTGTTCTGTCGTTTCTGGAGGATTAAATTGAAATTGCAACCAACTTTCTATGGCTTGTTTTAGAAATAGTGACATTTGGGGAGATTATTTCTTTCAAATAACTGAAAGTGAGAGGTTGTAATCTGAATAAAGGGAAAAAGGCCTTTCTTGAACAGTGGGTGAGACAATCTTACTAATTTGCTTGAGAACCAGTTCGGATTTAAGTATAACTTTTGGATGACTGAAGATTTTAGTGATAGGTCTAATGCTTTAATATTTAATAATTTCTGTCCTCCGAATTCATATTCATTATATAAATATGCTCTTTTAATTTTGTCTGGCTTGCCGTTCCAAATAAAATTGAATATTTTTTTTCTCATATAATTTAAAAAACTGTTTGCTAGGCGTAGGCAAGACCATAAGCAAATAGGTAAACTGGGATAATACTAAAGAGTTAATCAGGGTGATTTTTCCACAAATTGACAGGTATTTTCCTTTCCATGGTAGTAAGATCTTATCTATTTTTGCTAACTTTCTATTAAAATTTATTGAAGTGAGATCATTTATTTCCTTTGGGATATGTATTCCGAGTATATCTACATCACCATCAGACCATTTATTGGTAAACTACATGGTACAATACGTAATATAGTACATTTGTCATAATTTTGTTTTAATCCAGAGAGGTTAGAAAATGTATCTAGATCCTCTATGAGGCTGTGGAGGGATTCTAGTTGTGGATCTAAAAGAAAACATGAATCATCTGCGTACAATGACACCTTTGTTTTTAAGCCCTGTATTTCTAATCCTCTGATATTATTATTGGATCTGATTTTAATAGCTAACATCTCGATGGCCACAATAAATAGATATGCCGATAGTGGACAACCTTGTTTCACTCCTCTTGACAGTTTAAAACTTTCTGAGAAATAGCCATTATTTACTATTTTACACCTAGGGTTACTATACATGATTTTGACCCATTTTATAAGAGATTCTCCAAAATTGAAATGCTCCAGGCATTTATATATAAATTCCAGTCGAACTTTATCAAATGCCTTTTCGAAGTCTGCTATGAATAGCAGGCCTGGTTTCCCATATTTTTCATAGTGTTCTATTGTTTCCAATACTTGCCTTATATTATCTCCAATGTATCTTCCATGTAAAAACCTGTCTGATTAGAATGAATAATATCCGACAATACCTTTTTAATTCTATGCGCTATACATTTTGCTAGGATCTTTGCATCACAACACTGAAGTGTAAGTGGCCTCCAATTTTGTAAATGGACTGGATCTTTATATTTTCCACTTGTATCCTGTTTCAGTAATAATGAGATCAGACCTTCTTCTTGAGTGTCAGATAATCTACCATTTACATAGGAGTGGTTAAAACATGCTAATAACGGTCCTCTTAGTATATCAAAAAAGGTTTGGTATACCTCGATTGGTATGCCATCCAACCCTGGAGTTTTCCCGGACTTAAAGTCTTTAATTGCATCCAGAAGTTCCTCCTCTGTAATTTCACCTTCACATGAGTCTTTCTGTGTGGCTGTTAATTTGACATTATCAATAGAAAAAAATCTATACAATTAGCTTCAGTTAGAGGAGATGGAGGCGACTGAAAAGAAAACATATGCTTAAAATACTTTGTTTCTTCCTTCAAAATATCATTAGGTGAATTATGGGTGACTCCGTCAATTGTAACCAGTTTCATTAAGTTCTTTTGGTAGCATTCCTATGTTGAAGATTAAAAAGAATTTTGTGCATTTTTCCCCATATTCCATCCAGTTTGCTTTATTTTTATAATATATTACACTTGATCTTTCTTGAATAAGTTTTTCCATTTCTTTTTGTTTTTCCTCTAATTTATTCTGAGCCTCTATGTTACAGTTTTTATTGCCATCTATCTGTTCTGTTAGACTTTCTATTTCCTTTCTTAGTATAAACTCTTTTGACCTAAATTGCTTTTGTTTTCGAGATGAGTACTGAATTGCATGGCCTCTAAAGGCACATTTAAAGGTGTCCCATACAATAAGGGGATTCGCTGTACCTATGTTATGTTGGAAAAAGTCAGTTATAAATTCCTTTGTTCTAATTATAAATAAATTATCATCTAATAGGCTTTGATTAAATTTCCAATATCCTCGCCCACGTGGAAATTCAGTCAGAGTAATGTATATGCCTATTATATGATGGTCCGACCGCATTCTGTCCCCTATCAACACTTTTTTTTACTTTTGGTGCCAACGAGAATGAGATAAGAAAGAAGTCAAGACGACTAGCTTGATTCAGTCTCCGCCATGTATATCTCACTAGATCAGCATATTTAAGCCTCCATATATCTACTAGTTCTAATGTATCCATGACATTCACAATTTCCTTAAGAGCATGTGGGTGATTGTTTGTGGTGTGATTTCCTTTTCGGTCCATTGAGCTATTTAAAACAGTATTATAATCCCCCCACCATAATAATATTGTCTTGAGTTGCTTGCAGGCTTGATAATTTATTATATATATTGTCAAAGAATTGTGGATCATCATTATTTGGTCCGTAAAGGTTAATGAGCCATATCTGTTTATGGTCCAATACCATATTTAAAATAATCCATCTACCTTGCGTATCTATTTGGACAATTTGCACATTCGGATCGAAATTACTATTAATTAATATCATCACCCCTTTTGAATTTCTTTGCCCATGGGAGAAGTATATTTCCCCCCCCCATTCTTTTTTTCCACGCTACTTCATCTCGAATTGTTGAATGAGTTTCCTGTATACAATAGATATTATATTCCTTCTCTTTGAGCCATGTAAATATTGTTCTTCTTTTGTTATTATCAGCTAAGCCATTACAATTATAACTGGCTATACTTATTTCACCATACACCATAATGAGATACAAGTTTCAAGTCTATTTATCATTATATATGTTTGTAAATTTACCAATAAAAAATAGCGTAATGATTGAGTGTCCATATAGCTGTACCGTGATATTTGCATTGCTACGGAGTAACCCTTCAATTGTTCTCCACTAATTCCCCCGCAAAGCCCCTCCCCATCCCAAGTTGAGCCGTCATCCCAGTGATCAGCATCCCACCCACGTCCCTCCGTATCCCTAAGGCCCCGAGAGGCCAGGACCCATCCATCGAAAACAGCACACAGTGCCACCCACAAAACAGAAGCAGGTTAACCGCCAAAAGCATTTCCAATGCTTTCACCTCTATATATATATATCTATATAACTATTATTATTTTTTTTAAATTATGCATATCCTATTTTCCATCATTATCAATTAATATGCGTAATAATGTCGGCAGTTCACGCATAGGATTCTAACATATAACCAGGATTGCCATTGTATTACATTTAATTCATTGACAAGCAATTATTATCCTAGCAAATAATTCCCGCGGTCCATCCCATACCCCCCAACATCCCCCACAACAGATGCCAGACAAGCACACACGCACATACTCACATACTCCAACACACTCAACCCCCTCCTCCACAATCCACCATAAAATCCGATACTCAACGGCTGTTATATCCCAGAGCCCAACTCGAGAAATAACTTCATCTACGAGTGCACATACAGTTAAAGCTGATTGAGAAAGCATGCAGATTGAGCAGAAATTGATAACAATGTGAGATTTGATTAATCTACTTAATCTATGTCAAGTCCTAGGTGATGGAGATCAGATCCACCCTCTTCACCTGAGACACAAACACTCTGATCCCCTGTTTGTAACCATTTTCCCAAGCATCTCCATGCGGTCAGACCTTGATTATTTTGTGCCACCTGGGCCACAATGATAAACCCCCTCTGATTGTCCGAGTGTGACCCCTCCCCATGGGTTACTGCAGCCAGTGTTGCCAGCACTGCCACTACCTGGGTGGGCGTACCCCACCGGAATCCCCACCGGCTAGGTAAAAGGTCGTCAAAGGTTCTCATTAGCAGCTTTGAGAATTTCCTTGTATATTATGCTCTCCCATCAGGGGGCTCTGGCTTTGTAGGACCAACCCTGCCAGGTCAGGCTCAGAATCTTGAGGGGGCGGTGCTGCTCAAGTAGGTCTCTGACCGCATTTATTTCTCTGTTTAGGCTGCATATTCACAGCAGGTCCATAAAATAGATGGGAACTTCTCATTGGTGTATGGGTCGCTCAGGTGGGTGTCCAGGTTATAGGGTTAGGGATCTTTCCATCATGATAGGACAATGAATAATTAGATTAGATGTAACTATATTTAAAAATGTATATCCCTCATCTACACAAAATTGAAAGCTCTCTCTCTCACTACCCCTGTTCATAGACCCCCGGTCGGCTCTGGGATATGCAACCATTTCCCCTCTCACTCACTTAACGCCGCACCTTTTCAAACACAAAAATGCACACCACATGGTTGACTGCGGAAGAAATGGGCCGAGCGTGCAAACGCACCCGCATCCACACATCTGCTGCAAGGGGGAAAGGACGCCAGAGAGAACACAGGACCAACCACAACAACCATCCGCCAAAACAACAACCTCCCGCCAAAAAATCCATGTTCTAATTATTTGTATATAAAGATGTATTATTCTGCTTGTTATATCGTTTTATCCATTTATAAAATACTATACTTACTATAAAATGTTATTTAATATTACAATCCCTATCATTGCTAGTATCAGGTGCTCCAATATTTGACTCCTCTATTACAACTTTTAGAATAGCCATGGAGTAGTCTTTGTGTCTCTGAACATTTGGTTGTCAATATATAATTTATCCACCACTAGTGCAACACGTTTCCCTTTTAATCTGTTTTCCTTGAAGATTGGATACAGAACTTTCGCGCCTTTCTACAATCTCCTTCGGGAACTGATCATTCATGCCTATTTTCGTACCAGCAAGTCTTTTTCCCAGGCTTTTCACCATAGCTTTGTCCTTAAAAAAAGCAAATTTGGCAACGATTGGGCGCTCATATTTCTGTCCTCTTTTTCCGAAACGATGTACACGTTCGAAGTTGGATTTTATCGACAGCCTCGAGTGGGATTTGTAGCGCTGTATGCAGGAAGTCCTTCATAATATTCTCTGTTATTTCTCCCTCCTTTTCCTGAATACCCGTAAGTACTAGATTTTCCCTCATCGATCTAGTTTGGATGTCTAGTAAGGCTTCTCTCAGAAGATTGTTCTCCTTTTTTAATTCCCTAACGTCCGTTTCCATTTTAGAGACTGTCACTTTTATTTCTTTGGTTTCTTTCTCCATTACCAAAGCTTTTTCGTCACTCATTTGAAGACTCGCTTTCAACTCTTTTACGTCTTTACTGACCAATTCTAATATGCCCAATTTGTCATTTATCGACTTCAACAGGTCGCTTTCCACACTTACCATACCCAGTGGTGAAAAGCATATATCATCTGTATCTGTCGATGAATCGCGTTTTCCTTTTGGGGATCGGCTCTCCACGCTTGTCTTCAGTCATGTTTGGGTGTTGCTTGTTGTAGTAATATTTGTCGATATATTTCTCTAGCCTTATGATCTTATTTCTGTTATTATCCAGATTGAATTATATTAACTGCGAATATATGAAATGCTAATATTTAGTCTAACTTACTGATTTTGAATATTATGTTTTTATCTTGAGGTGTTTTGTACCGATTTCTATTCAATACGCCATCTTGTTTACGCGTGCCCCGCCCCTGATCTTTTTCTTAACAACATGATAGCTGTACTTATAGTTTATGGTTGACGCAGCTTGTTAGCCATTAGCCAATCAGCGTTTCTCAATGAGTTCAAAGCACGTGAATGCATCCAACTTGTATTTACGACTTCATAACTGGTAACTACCACCTTCCCACTTTGTTATGAACACAGCAATATCATCATGCTTTGAAAATCCTATTGGTAGTCAGCAGTGAGATGACTTTGTGATCTTAGTGAGCAGTTGGTTGTACATTTCTTCATGGGGACAGATGTACAGTTTCTTCACAGAATGTGAAATGCTATTCAGCTGTGTTTTCCTTGGTCCTGAATGTAAATGCAAAGAAATAATAAATATCATTCCTGTATTTAAGCTCATTTGTGGTTTGTTATCGATTCACTGTAGAATCAATAACAAAGGGGGTCGTAGAATATTTGTCTGCATTGACATATAGAGCTGAGCTGAGTGGTTTTTAAGAAGTCCTCGACTGTTTAGGGACTTCAGCATGAGTTCTCAGAGATTAACTTATCCTACGTCCTATGCCACAAGGCTGTAAGGGTTGGTGTGAGGTGTGACCCAGGTGCGGTGCAGGTTAGACAGTAGGCAGTAGGCAGAGATGGTGAAACAAGGAACTTTACTGATGGTCCTGAAGCCAGGATACAAAATAACGGACTTTACACGAAAAAGAAAGGAGGAACAAATAAGACTCCAAAAAACAGGAAGACAGACCAAAATATGAAATACTAACTATGACTGAAATAATAAACACTTCTCACGTACCTGTCCATACGTCCCGCGATCAGACACTAATTAGTACTGCTTGGCACAGTGAAACTAGCAGAGAAAACTGAGCAAGGGAACACAGGGAGCAACGGCCCCATCCGGAAAACTGAGCAACTGCCCCAGCCATTTACCTCGGCACCTCCGGGTGTAGGCGACTGGCATGTTGTTATCGGCCCTGGGTCCAGAATGTCCCTCCCTGGGCACCCAGGACCGCTCCTCTGGCCCATAACCCTCCCAGTCCACCAGAAATTGGAAACACCCCTCCCCACCCGCCGGCAGTCCAGGATCCGGTCCACTTTAAAAAGCCGGCTGCCCTCCGACAAGGCGCAGCGGGGGAACAGGACGAGGAGGAGCCAGTGGACAGGTGGCCATGGGCTTGAGGAGGGACACATGGAATGTGGGATGCACCCGCATGGTGGGGGGAAGTTGCAGGCGTGTAGGCCACTGGGTTGACTCGCGGACCACTCTGAATGGCCCGACGAACCGGGGGACAGCTTCCTGGACTCCACGCAGAGGAAGATCCCACATGGAGAGCCACACCCTCTGTCCCAGGCAAAAGACCCGGGCCGGGCAACGGCTGCGGTTGGCCTGATGTTGAGACCTGACCGAGGCCCGCACCCAACTCCCTAACTCCATCTATTGGCACTGGAAGGGGACAGGCCGAAGGGACGAGCAGAGAAGAGTGTTGTGGGCGTACTCCGCCCACGCCATCGCTGACTCCCGCGTAGCTGGGTTGCTGGAGCGAGCACCTCAGCACCCCTCCAGATCCTGGATGACGTGCTATCTGCCCATTCGAGTGGGGATGGAAGCTGGAAGCCGGACAAGCTGACGGAGGCGCCGAGGCAGGTGGCGAACGCCTTCCAGAACCTGGAGGCGAACGAGGCCCCCGATCCAACACCACATCTTGGGGAAGGCCATGGACCCGAAAACGTGCTGCACCACCAGCTATCCATCAAGAACCGGTCCACAACGACCAGGATGACTGTGTATCCATCATAGGGGGATAGGGCGGAAATGAAATCCAGCGAGATATGGGACCAGGGGCGCTTGGGGATAGGCAGAGGTCGGAGAGGAGCAGCCCTGCCGCGGGCTGATTTGAGCTCTCTCGTGGGCGCGCACACCAGGCAAGCAGCCACGAAGGCGCGGCATTCTCCTCAATAGATAGCCACCAGAACCTCCTACGCAGGAACTCCAACGTCCTGGCACCCACCGGATGGCTGGTGAGGTCGGACACGTGCGTCCACTGAAGCAGTCGCGAGAGCGCCGCCTTGGGTACTGTGATGTCACGAGAGGCTGTGTCCTGGAGGGACGTTACATCCCCCTGAGGTGGCTGCAAACCCAGACAGCTATGGCTCCATCTGCTGGTATGGTCGGGAACTCCACCCCTCTATGGCCAATCTTCCCACGCAGCTGAAACAAATGAGGAGCTGATGAGCTGAAGGTGGGGGAAGGGAAGAGACACAGTCTCCAACCTGGGCTCTCTGGAGGACAAGAGTGCTGCACGTCCACTTCCATGAGGAATATAAGGATTTGGAGATACTTACCTTTGGGAAATACTCACCTTTGGATATATGCACCTGTGGAAATACGTGAGAGACATTTTGGAAGGACTTTTTGCTGGGTTGGCCACTAGCTGCAACGTGGACTACAGTAAGGCTGGGGAAAAGTTATCTGAGCGAGTGAGAATTATGACTTTGGATGTGGAAGAGACATCCCTGAACTGTTAACCCTTAAAGAGCCACAAGAGAACAGAATTTTGTTATATTTTCGTTAATTTCCCAAGACCTATAATAAAATCCTTGTTTTGTTTGAACCTTGTCTCCTTGCACTACTTGAGCAATCCCGCTGAAAGCTGTGTAGCCTCTCGTGACGTCACAGTACGTACATCCTCCCCGATGGACCTCCGCCCAGATCAGGCTCCCGCAGTAGCGTTGCTCTGACCAGCCTATCGATTCCCCAAGAAACTAGGGCAGCAATCAGGGCGTTGGGGACAATGGGGTCATCCCTCTCCACCAGGTCCATGGGGTCGAACTGCCGGGAGAGCACGTCAGGCTTGGTGTTCTTAGACCCCGGACGGTATGAGATGGTGAACCAGAACCTGGTGAAGAACAACGCCCACCTGGCCTGGCGCGAGTTGAGTCCAGGCGAAGGAGCGTACACTCATCTGGGTGAGGTCTGTCAGGGGAGCGGCTAGGGAGCTAAAAATGCGAATGAATCGCTTATAAAATTAGCCAACCCTAAAAACCGTTGTAGTTTCTTGAGGGATGAGGACTGGGGCCAATCCAGTACCGCGCTGACCTTGGCCGGGTCCATCCGTAGGTCCCCCTGGGTGACGATGAAACCCAGGAAGCAGTCTGTCTCAGTGTGGAATACACACTTCTCCACCTTGACGTAGAACTGCTGACAGAGAAGGCATTGGAGGACCTGCCGAACGTGCTGCTGGTGTTCACTCATGTCCTTCGAAAATATGAGGATATCATCAAAATACACGAAGACGCTGTAGTCGAGGAGGTCCTGGAATACGTCATTGACCAACTCCTAGAACACCGCAGGCGCGTTGGCTAGACCAAACGGCATGACTTGGTACTCGTAATGCCCACTGGGTGTGTTAAATGCCGTCTTCCACTCATCCCCCTGCCAAATCCTCACCAGGTTGTAGGCATTACGTAAGTCCAGCTTGGTGAAGACCCGGGTTCCCTGCAACGACTCGAATGCCGTCGTCATCAGGGGGAGTGGGTAGAGTTCTTAACCGTGATGTCGTTGACTGCCCGGTAATCAATGCACGGCCACTGCCCACCGTCCTTTTTCCCAACGAAGAAGAAGCCCGCGCCTACGGGTGAGGTAGAGGGACCTGTGACCCTCGACAAGTGCCTCGCCGATATACTCCTCATTGCCAGCATCTCCGGCCGGGACAAGGAAAACAATCGCCCTCTTGTGTGGGCATGGCACCCGGCAGGAGATCGATAGAACAGTCGTG
Source organism: Coregonus clupeaformis (assembly GCF_020615455.1). Taxonomy (NCBI): domain Eukaryota; kingdom Metazoa; phylum Chordata; class Actinopteri; order Salmoniformes; family Salmonidae; genus Coregonus; species Coregonus clupeaformis. Next base: position 4,342 of record NW_025535401.1, on the reverse strand, counting down.
TGTCCTTAATCCAAGATGGCGTAGTAGTGCGGTTGTGTATTCTGTTGTGTCTTCATGTAAATAGCCAGTTATTTTTCTTTTTTTCGTATATATCTCAATTTCCATCCTTTAACTAAATATACTTTCCTGCAACCCACCTCATCCAATGTGGAACGGTTTCTATTATTTATTTATTTTTATCAAGAACCTATGGCTGAAACTAGCCAGCTAGCCAGCTAACTAGCTACTTGCTATTAGTCACCTTTAGCAGTCTTCACCACTGTCTGTGGCCTGCACTACCTACCAGCCACCTCTAGCCTGGACAATTAGGAAGGATTACTTTATCCTATCCCAGGTATTCCTTAAAGAGGTGGGGTTTCAAATGTCTCTGGAAGGTGGGTGAGTGACTCCGCTGTCCTGCCGTCGTGAGGGAGCTTGCTCCACCATTGGGGTGCCAGAGCAGCGAACAGTTTTGACTGGGCTGAGCGGGAACTATGCTTCCGCAGAGGTAGGGAGCCAGCAGGCCAGAGGTGGATGAACGCAGTGCCCTGCGTTTGGGTGTAGGGACTGATCAGAGCCTGAAGGTACGGAGGTGCCGTTCCCCTCACAGCTCCGTAGGCAAGCACCATGGTCTTGTAGCAGATGCGAGCTTCAACTGGAAGCCAGTGGAGTGTGCGGAGGAGCGGGGTGACGTGAGAGAACTTGGGAACGTTGAACACCAGACGGGCTGAGGCATTCTGGATGAGTTGTAGGGGTTTAATGGCACAGGCAGGGAGCCCAGCCAACAGCGAGTTGCAGTAATCCAGACGGGAGATGACAAGTGCCTGGATTAGGACCTGTGCCGCTTCTGTAAGGCAGGTCGTACTCTCCGAATGTTGTAGAGCATGAACCTACAGGATCGGGTCACCGCCTTGATGTAGCGGAGAACGACAGGGTGTTGTCCAGGGTCACGCCAAGGCTCTTCGCACTCTGGGAGGAGGACACAACGGAGTTGTCAACCGTGATGGCGAGATCATGGAACAGGCAGTCCTTCCCGGGGGAGGAAGAGCAGCTCCGTCTTGCCAAGGTTCAGCTTGAGGTGGTGATCCGTCATCCATACTGATATGTCTGCCAGACATGCAGAGATGCGATTCGCCACCTGGTTATCAGAAGGGGGAAAGGAGAAGATTAGTTGTGTGTCGTCAGCGTAGCAATGATAGGAGAGGCCATGTGAGGATATGACAGAGCCAAGTGACTTGGTGTACAGCGAGAATAGGAGAGGGCCTAGGAACTGAGCCCTGGTGGACACCAGTGGTGAGAGCACGTGGTGCGGAGACAGCTTCCGCCACGCCACTTGGTAGGAGCGACCGGTCAGGTAGGACGCAATCCAAGAGTGAGCCGCGCCGGAGATGCCCAGCTCGGAGAGGGTGGAGAGGAGGATCTGATGGTTCACAGTATCAAAGGCAGCAGACAGGTCTAGAAGGACAAGAGCAGAGGAGAGAGAGTTAGCTTTAGCAGTGCGGAGAGCCTCCGTGACACAGAGAAGAGCAGTCTCAGTTGAATGACCAGTCTTGAAGCCTGACTGATTTGGATCAAGAAGGTCATTCTGAGAGAGATAGCAAGAGAGTTGGCTAAAGACGGCACGCTCAATAGTTTTGGAGAGAAAAGAAAGAAGGGATACTGGTCTGTAGTTGTTGACTTCAGAGGGATCGGGAGTGTTGGTTTTTTTGAGAAGGGGGTGCAACTCTCGGCTCTCTTGAAGACGGAAGGGACATAGCCAGCGGTCAAGGGATGAGTTGATCAGCGAGGTGAGGTAAGGAGAAGGTCACCGGAGATGGTCTGGAGAAGAGAGGAGGGGATAGGGTCAAGCGGGCAGGTTGTTGGGCGGCCTGCCGTCACAAGTCGCAAGATTTTATCTGGGAGAGAGAGGGAGAAAGAAGTCAAAGCATAGGGTAGGGCAGTGTGAGCAGGACCAGCAGTGTCATTTGACTTAACAAACGAGGATCGGATGTCGCCAAACCTTCTTTTCAAAATGGTTGACGAAGTCATCCACAGAGAGGGAGGAGGGGGGATTCAGCAGGGAGGAGAATGTGGCAAAGAGCTTCCTAGGGTTAGAGGCAGATGCTTGGAATTTAGAGTGGTAGAAAGTGGCCTTAGCAGCAGAAACAGATGAAGAAAATGTAGAGAGGAGGGAGTGAAAAGATGCCAGGTCCCAGGGAGTCTAGTTTTCTTCCATTTCCGCTCAGCTGCCCGGAGCTCTGTTCTGTGAGTCGCAATGAGTCATCAAGCCACGGAGCTGGAGGGAGGACCGAGCCGGCCGGGAGGATAGGGGACATAGAGAGTCAAAGGATGCAGAAAGGGGAGGAGAGGAGGGTTGAGGAGGCAGAATCAGGAGATTGGAGGGAGAAGGATTGAGCAGAGGGAAGAGATGATAGGATGGAAGAGGAGAGAGAAGCGGGAGAGAGAGAGCGAAGGTTGCGACGGCGACACCATCTGTGTAGGGACAGAGTGAGTAGTGTTGGAGGAGAGGGAGAGAGAAAAGGATACAAAGTAGTGGTCGGAGACTTGGAGGGGAGTTGCTGTCAAAGCTCCCTCATCACTGTCAAAGCTCCCTAAAACACTTCAGCAAGCAGGCCATTCTAATTGACCTGGCCCGGGTATCCTGGATGGATATTGACCTCATTCCGTCAGTAGAGGATGCCTGGATGTTCTTCAAAAGTGCTTTCTTCTCCATCTTAAATAAGCATGCCCCATTCAAAAAATGCAGAACTAAGAACAGATATTGCCCCTGGTTCACCCCAGACTTGACAGGTCCTGAGGCAGCAAAGCATCCCCAAACCATCACACCACCACCACCATGCTTGACCTTTGGTATGATGTTCTTACTGTGGAATGCAGAGTTTGGTTTTCGCCAGGCATTACTGGAACCATGTCGTCAAAAAGTTATACTTCATCTGTCCATAGAACGTTCTTCCAAGAGTCTTGATGATCATCCAGGTGCTTTTTGGCAAACTTTAGTCAACTTTTTTGGACGTGATGGGTCCCATTATGCCTGGCGAAAATACAAACACTGCATTCCACAGTAAGAACATCATATCAAGGTCAAGCATGGTGGTGGTGGTGTGATGGTTTGGGATGCTTTGCTGCCTCAGGCCCTGGACGACTTGCCTTAATAGAAGGAACCATGAATTCTGCTCTGTATCAGATAATTCTACAGGAGAATGTCAGACCATCCGTCTGTGAGCTGAAGCTGAAGCGCAGCTGGGTCATGCAGCAAGACAATGATCCAAAACACACAATCAAGTCTACATGAAAATTACAAAAAGCAACAAATTTGAAGTTTTGGAATGGCGCCTAAGTCAAAGTCCAGACCTAATCCCAATTGAGATGTTGTGGCAGGACTTGAAACGAGCAGTTCATGGTTGAAAACCCACACGTCACTGAGTTAAAGCAGTTCTGCATGGAAGAGTGGGCCAAAAATTCCTCCACAGCTATGTGAGAGACTGATCAACAACTACAGGAAGCATTTGGTTGGAGTCATTGCAGCTAAAGGTGGCACAACCAGTTATTGAGTGTAAGGGGGCAATTCCTTTTTCACACAGGGGAATTGGGTGTTGCATAACTTTGTTTATGAAATAAATATGTAATTGTTGTGTTATTTGTTCACTTATGTTCCCTTTATCTAATATTAGGTTTTGGTTGAAGATCTGATAACATTCAGTATCACAAATATGCAAAGGTTGAGAAAATTAGAAAGGGGGCAAATACTTTTTCATAGCACTGTAAAGTGTGTTGTCCTTATTTTCATCATTCTAATGATATGCTTGAATGATATAGGACTAGAATGAGATAAAGAAGGCTTTCACTTCTCTTCGAGGATTGAATGGTTATGGGTCTGAATAAATAACTGCTATAGCCTAACTGCCATCGGGTGTTCGCTCTTCTTTCAAACTACCCGTGAGTTCTATTAGCTTTATTGCAACATTCACCAAACAGAGCTTGCGTCCCTCTTCAAATAGTCTATTGGTATAATAAATGCTAAAAAAAAGAATGTCCGGCAAGGAATTCTAGTCTAGCTTTTCCTGCATGGGGACTCCAAGTGCTAAGGAGCCTTTTTTACAGAGAGAGGCCAGCGGAGCACAGGTGTGTGCGTACAAAAAGAGAGACAGAGGCTCAGTTCTAGGCCCTCTCTATTCTCGCTATTCACGAAGTCACTTGGCTCTGTCATATCCTCACATGGCCTCTCCTATCATTGCTACGCAGACAACACACAACTAATCTTATCCTTCTGATAACCAGGTGGCGAATCGATCTCTGCATGTCTGGCAGACATATCAGTGTGGATGACGGATCACCACCTCAAGCTGAACCTCGGCAAGACGGA
>NW_025535400.1:92500-99781 GCF_020615455.1 Coregonus clupeaformis | reverse complement strand
TATTGTGACGTCACGAGAGGCTACACAGCTTTCAGCGGGATTGCTCAAGTAGTGCAAGGAGACAAGGTTCAAACAAAACAAGGAATTTATTATAGGTCTTGGGAAATTAACGAAAATATAACAAAATTCTGTTCTCTTGTGGCTCTTTAAGGGTTAACAGTTCAGGGATGTCTCTTCCACATCCAAAATCATAATTCTCACTCCTCAGATAACTTTTCCCCAGCCTTACTGTAGTCCACGTTGCACTAGTGGCCAACCCACAAAAAGTCCTTCCAAATGTCTCTCACTATTTCCACAGGTGCATATATCCAAAGGTGAGTATTTCCCATAAGTATCTCCAAATCCTTATATTCCTCATGAAGTGGCTCACACTCTTGTCCTCCAGGAGCCCAGGTTGGAGACTGTGTCTCTTCCCTTCCAAAACCTTCAGCTCATCAGCTCCTCATTTGTTTCAGCTGCGTGGGAAGATTGTCCATAGAGGTTGAGTTCCCGACCATACCCAGATGGAGCCATAGCTGTCTGGGTTTGCAGCCACCTCAGGGGATGTCGTCCCTCAGACCACCTCTCTACATCACACATCCCCCTCTCGGGTCCTCTCGTCATGAAGAGGCATCACGCCGGGAGAGGCGTCCGCATTGCCGTGGTGCTTGCCAACTGCTCTCTCTTCAACTCCTCCAACTCTGGGACCAGGCTCAGCCTCCTGTTGTCTCTCCTTGAGTTTCTTACTGATTAGCATCAGCCTTGGTTTTAGCAGAGTTTAGCTTCTGTTGAGCAGCTTTCAGTTCCTTCTCTCTCTCTCCTCCATTCTTCATCTTGTTCTCCAACACCTTGTACTTCTCCTCTGCCTTCTTCTACCTCCTTACTACTGCGCAGTCTCCTCACACTCCTCGATGGTCCTGCGCAGCCTCTCCCAACTCCTCCTGTTGCTTAGGGAAGCTCTGTTGGAGATTTAGCCTGGAGGATATCTAACTCTTCAGTCTTCATGTCTAACTGTTGCTTTAACCCGCATACCTCTCCGGTCCCCTTCCAGACCAGACAGTTTCTTTGTCCAGATTCTGTACTCCGTCTCTGTGTCGGTCTGGCACCTGCCATCCCTATCAGAGCCCGGGGCGGGAGTGAGTAACTCGGAGGATTGCACCGGGCCTTCCCAGGATGAGTCTTGCCTCTCCGTTTCCGAGGTACTCGGGTTATCCTCTCCTGAACTCTCTCCAGAGTGGGTAAAGGCTGGGCAGTCTCTCCAATTAGGACTGGGCGGGGAGGGATCAACCACCCCCGTCGTGTGTATGGTTCCCCGTGTGCTGGTCTTGTAAGTTCGTAATGGGTATTCTCTGGTGTCCCCATGACACAGGAAACTGGGACTTTCCCCGGGGTTCAGACACGCTTGGGCCCACCAAATCTTACGCACCGGGTGGCCCGGCTACCAGAATCCATAGCCTCCACATCATGGTGATTCACAGTTACCGGGCAGGTGGGGGGTCGATCTGGCCCCATCTCGACTCCCAAGCGAGCCACGTGTGTGGGTGCTGAGCTGAGGACTCCCTGGGCATGTTCATCGGCTGGTTTCCCACACTGCCAGGATTGTCCCATCTCCCCACACCGAATAACACTGTCGAGTTTCCCCCCTCCTGGTGTACTCTTCTTGGACCCGCCTGGTTTCTGGCTCCCCCCTGGGCCGGATAAGTCCTGCTGGCTGGGTTCGACTTGGTCCTTTGGCCGGGTTCTTCCCATTTGTGGTGGGGCCGCCTCCTGGGGTCTTTTCGGGAAGCATTCAGCATCTCCGCTGTGGCCTGGTACTTTTCCACACTTCCCGCGTCAGATCGCCGTGGTCAAGGCCTGTTGACTGATACCGTTTTGCCTCATAAGGCAGGGCGCTAGTCATCCACCCACGGCCTCCACCACCCCCTCTGTATTCCTCTCGGATCCCTTTCCTTGCGGTTCCAGTTCTCATCTGCGCCCGGGGAGGTTGGTCTGGTTGGAAGGTCCAGCTGTAAGCCTGGGCCATACCAAACTTTGTGAGTCCATATCTGCTGAGGATCTCGACTTCCGGGCATCATAGTCAGTAACCTGGTCGGGGCCCAGGTCCCGACGCATTCAGCGATTCCCGGTTAGGGGGGCTAACACCAACCCACTGTTGCTTGGGCCAGGCTTCCCTAGTGACCGTGGCCTCAAATGCATGCAGGTAGGCCTCAATGTCATCGGTACTCCCATCTTAGATATAAAGTCACTTGCCTTTATTGGGCGGGTATTTTGACCACCCTCTGTCTCTGCGGCTGCAATTCTCTGCCTTCAGAAGGTTGGCTTTCTTTTGCTCCTCCAAGAGAGCCACGTTTGCTTGCATCTGGGCTTGCTGGCCAGCAGGGGCTTTCAATATTCCTCCATTTCAGTCGGCGGGATACGGCCACACTGAAAGCTGGGTGATCAAACCTTCGGTATCCTCCTCTGACATGCACTATTAGCGCTTGCGTCCCTATTCTCCACCATCTGTGGCGTCACGAGAGGCTACACGCTTTCAGCGGGATTGCTCAAGTAGTGCAAGGAGACAAGGTTCAAACAAAACAAAATTTTATTATAGGTCTTGGGAAATTAACAAAATATAACAAAATTCTGTTCTCTTGTGGCTCTTTAAGGGTTAACAGTTCAGGGATGTCTCTTCCACATCCAAAATCATAATTCTCACTCGCTCAATAACTTTTCCCCAGCCTTACTGTAGTCACGTTGCAGCTAGTGGCCAACCCACAAAAAGTCCTTCCAAATGTCTCTCACGTATTTCCACAGGTGCATATATCCAAAGGTGAGTATTTCCCAAAGGTAATTATCTCCAAATCCTTATATTCCTCATGGAAGTGGGCGTGCAGCTCTCTTGTCCTCCAGAGAGCCCAGGTTGGAGACTGTGTCTCTTCCCTTCCCAAAACCTTCAGCTCATCAGCTCCTCATTTGTTTCAGCTGCGTGGGAAGATTGGCCATAGGGTTGGAGTTCCCGACCATACCAGCAGATGAGCCATAGCTGTCTGGTTTGCAGCCACCTCGTTTCCCTCCACACACCTCTCGTGACATCACAATATATTTTGCGAATTCTATGTCCCTATAATCTATTATAATTCACTCAATAATTATTTTCCTTTGACTTATTATTGGTGCGACTTTTGAGCAAATGTTATGATCTCCTTTTTTAATTAACCATTTAAATTATTCAACTCGTAACCCAGAGTGTTTTAAGACCCCAGTTTCATGAAGCGGATAGCAGACAACCATTCTTTCTCTTCAACCTATTTTAGTCCCCTCCTTGAAAAATTAATTATCCACTTTCGATGATCATTAGGTCTCTCCCGTATACAACCTCATGTGATTATTATTAACACAATCGGTAACCGGAGTTTGTCAACTCCAGTTTCATGAAACGATGAGTTACAACAAATCTACAGTTTTATGACTTTTGACTTGTTTAATGTATCTATCTATAATAATAATTTCCATTTAGCAGCCTTTTATCCACACTTACAGTCATGCGTCATACATTTTTTTGTTTTTTTGTTTTGTGTATGGTGGTCGTATCAACCACTACCTTTTACAAGCGCCTGCTCTCCCAGCTGAGCTACAGAGGACCACCATAATATTATTTCCCTTCCCTGTTAATATTTTAAAGACTGTATCCATGGACAGTCTAAATATCAACTAGTTATATTGTATTGGCCTCTATACTTGAGTCAATAGCGACCCACTCCTTCCTTCCTATTTACCACAATGGCAGTCGTAACACTCTCTCCTATCAAATTACAGCAATATTTCTATGTTCTTGCAAGTTCAATCATTCTCCCCCAAAATTAATAATAACTACTACCTTATCTTGCAGTGGGATTTCAATTGTAGGTTGGATCTCGTCCGTTCCTTCGTTTCCAGTTGGTCTGTACGAAACCCACTATCCAGGTCTTTGTCTATATGGTGTTTCCCTCTTTTTGTCCCCTGGACCCGGTGTTGAGATCGGCTCGAAGGACCAAGTTGTCACGAGAATTTTGTTATCTCAATGGTTGAAGTCAACTCAAGCTTTGAATATTCCCGAGGGTGTAAGGCTCTAGTTTAATAATGAATTAAACAAAGTCCCATTTCTGCAATGAATCAGTTTCTTTATTCATGAGAGCTCTGCCTCAAAATGGGTGTACAGTCTTTTTATACTCACACACACACACACACACACACACACACACACACACACACACACACACACACACACTCCTTATCATAACCTACTCCTTGCTCAGGCAGGCTGCATTTTTTCACTATTCCCTCCCATACATAGTTTATCGGTTCTCCACAATATTCTGCAAGCCTCTCACTCCCCCCTCCCTGTGTGGGGACATCTGTTTAACCGATCTCCTGTTATTGGTTTTAACGTTTGCCCTTCTGCTTGCCTAACTACAAAAAATAAGACACTTCTCATTTACTTCTAACTAAACTACACACATTATCAGATTATAGTCTTATGATTCTAACACATTTCACACAGTTTCGGGGTGAACACTTTAGTCATTAAACATACAAATACTTCTATCAATATGCTTAGTGTTACTCTGACTCACGACTGGAGCTGAATATATGCTTGTGTTACTCTGACTCACGACCGTGGAGCTGAGATATATGCTTAGTGTTACTCTGACTCACAGAGAGGACGTGAGTATTATGCTTAGTTTACTCTACTCACGAAACTGGAGCTGAGATATATGCTTAGTATTACTCTGACTCACAGAGAGGACGTGGAGCTGAGATATATGCTTAGTGTTACTCTACTCACAGAGAGTGGAGCTGAGATTTGCTTAGTTTACTCTACTCACAGAGAGACGTGACTCATTATGCTTAGTGTTACTCTGACTCACAGAGGCTGGAGCTAGATATATGCTTGTGTTACTCTGACTCACAGAGAGGGCCGTGGAGCTGAGATATATGCTTAGTGTTACTCTGACTCACGAGAGGGACGTGAGCTTCTATGCTTATGTTACTCTGACTCACGAGACGTGGATGAGATTATGCTTAGTGTTCTCTTCACAGAGAGGCTGATATTTCTTAGTTTACTCTACTCACAAGGCGTGAGCTGATTTGCTTAGTGTTACTCTGACTCAAGGTGGAGATATTATGCTTTGTTACTCTACTCGAGAGGACTGGAGCTGAGATATATCTTGTGTTACTCTGACTCACAAGGGCGTGGAGTGGGATTATGCTTAGTGTTACTCTGACTCACGACGTAGAGCTGAGATATATGCTTAGTGTTACTCTACTCACGAGAGCGTAGCTAATATATGCTTAGTGTTACTCTGACTCACAGAGCCGTGGAGCTGAGTATATGCTTAGTGTTACTCTACTCACAGAGAGGGCCGTGGAGTGAGATTATGCTTAGTGTTACTCTATCGAGGGGGCCTTGGAGGAATATATGCTTAGTGTTACTCTACTCACAGAGAGGCCCCGGAGCTATTTGCTTAGTGTTACTCTGACTCCGGGGGGCGCTGCGATATTCTTAGTGTTACTCTACTCACAGAGACCGGTCGATATATGTTAGTGTTACTCTGACTCACAGGTGCGGTATATGCTTAGTGTTACTCTGACTCACAGAGATGCCCGGAGCTGAGTATATGCTTAGTGTTACTCTACTCACAGAGAGGCCGCGAGCTGAGATTTCTTAGTGTTACTCTGACTCACAGGGAGGACGTGGAGTGGATTATCTGTTACTCTGACTCACAGAGGGGGCGTGGAGCTGAGATATATGCTTAGTGTTACTCTGACTCACAGAAGGGACTGAGTGAATATATGCTTAGTGTTACTCTGACTCACAGAGAGGGTGGAGCAGATATATGCTTAGTGTTACTCTGACTCACAGAGAAAGCGTGGAGCTGAGATATATGCTAAGTGTTACTCTGACTCCCAGAGAGGACGTGAGTAGATATATGCTTAGTGTTCTCTGACTCACGAGGGGACGTGGAGCTGAGATATTGCTTAGTGCTACCCTACTCACAGAGAGGACTGAGTGATATATCTTGTTCTCTGACTCACAGAGAGGACGTGGCGCTGGATATTGCTTAGTTTACTCTACTCACAGAGAGGGACGTGGAGCTGAGATATATGCTTAGTGTTACTCTGACACAGAGTGGACGTGGAGCAGAGATATCTTGTGTTCTCTGCTCACGAGAGGACGTAGAGCTGAGATATATCTTAGTGTTTACGCTTAGTGTTACTCTGACTCACGGGGACGTGGAGCTGAGATTATGCTTAGTGCTACTCTGACTCCGGAGGCGTGGACTGAGATATATGCTAAGTGTTACTCTGACTCACAGAGAGGACGTGAGCTGAGATATATGCTTAGTGTTACTCTACTCACAGAGAGGACGTGGAGCTGAGATATATGCTTAGTGTTACTCTGACTCACAGAGGGGCGTGGAGCTGAGATATATGCTTAGTGCTACTCTGACTCACAGAGAGGGACGTGGAGCTGAGATATATGCTAAGTGTTACTCTGACTCACAGAGAGGGACGTGGAGCTGAGATATATGCTTATGTTACTCTGACTCACAGAGGGGACGTGAGCTATATGCTTAATGTTACTCTACTCCAAATAATATATCTTAGTGTTACTCTACTCCGGACGTGGCTGCGATTTGCTTAGTGTTACTCTACTCACAAAGGACGTGGAGCTGCGATATATGCTTAGTGTTACTCTACTCACAGAGAGGACGTGGAGCTGAGATATATGCTTAGTGTTACTCTGACTCACAGAGAGGACGTGGAGCTGAGATATATGCTTAGTGCTACTCTACTCACAGAGGGGACGTGGAGCTGAGATATATGCTAAGTGTTACTCTGACTCACAGAGAGGACGTGGAGCTGAGATATATGCTTAGTGTTACTCTGACTCACAGGGGGGGCGTGGAGCTGAGATATATGCTTAGTGTTACTCTGACTCACGAAGGGACTGGAGCTGATATATGCTTAGTGTTCTCTATCCAACTGACTGCGATTATGCTTAGTGTTCTCTATCAGATGAGCTGAGATATATGCTTAGTGTTACTCTGACTCACGAGAGGCGTGGAGCTAGATATATGCTTAGTGTTACTCTACTCACGGGACGGGAGCTGAATTATGCTTAGTGTTACTCTGACTCACAGAGAGGGCGTGGAGGCGGAGATATATGCTTAGTGTTACTCTGACTCACAGAGAGGGCCGTGGAGCTGAGATTATGCTTAGTGTTACTCTACTCACAAGAAACTGAGCTGAGATTATGCTTAGTGTTCTCTGACTCAC
>NW_025535400.1:80000-85000 GCF_020615455.1 Coregonus clupeaformis | reverse complement strand
AGGGAATAGGGTGCCATTCTCTGGTCTAAAGTAGTGCACTATAAAGGGAATAGGGGTGCCATTCTCTGGTCTAAAGTAGTGCACTATATGGGAATAGGGTGCCATTCTCTGGTCTAAAGTAGTTGCACTATATAGGGAATAGAGTGCCATTCTCTGGTCTAAAGTAGTGCACTATATAGGGAATAGGGTGCCATTCTCTGGTCTAAAGTAGTGCACTATAGGGAACAGGGTGCCATTCTCTGGTCTAAAGTAGTGCACTATATAGGGAATAGGGTGCCATTCTCTGGTCTAAAGTAGTGCACTATATAGGGAACAGGGTGCCATTCTCTGGTCTAAAGTAGTGCACTATATAGGGAATAGGGTGCCATTCTCTGGTCTAAAGTAGTGCACTATATAGGGAACAGGGTGCCATTCTCTGGTCTAAAGTAGTGCACTATATAGGGAACAGGGTGCCATTCTCTGGTCTAAAGTAGTGCACTATATAGGGAACAGGGTGCCATTCTCTGGTCTAAAGTAGTGCACTACAAAGGGAATAGGGGAGCCATTCAGGACGCACAGTCTTCCCGTTCTGCTCTCCTCCTGCTTTCAGATTGATAGTTCTGTGGTTCAGAGATCATTCATTATAGTCTCAGTTTATTTACGTTTCATTCCCCCTCCGATTGGCCAGTGTCTCCATCTGTTCCAGAATGGGCCATTATGAGGTCAAAGGGTCATTTCCTTTGCTTCATCAGTTCTCATAAATAACACATCATCATTATGGAAGAACCAGCTGGGGATTTAATCTCTCACTGCCGCTGGACACGGGGTGCGTCCCAAATGGCTGGAGGGGATTTAATCTCTCACTGCCGCTGGACACGGGGAGCGTCCCAAATGGTATCCTACTACCTATATAGCACACTTATTTTGACCCTTAGGGAATAGGGTGCCATTAAGTGCCAAGACTCTCAGAGAGACGAGAAATGTGATGACTACGCTTCCCTTTGTCTAAAAAACATGTTAATGTTTGGGCTGGGTCTCTGTCAGAGGAATGAGTTTGGGCTGGGTCTGACTGTCAGAGGAATTAGTTTGGGCTGGGTCTGACTGTCAGAGGAATGAGTTTGGGCTGGGTCTCTGTCAGAGGAATTAGTTTGGGCTGGGTCTGACTGTCAGAGGAATTAGTTTGGGCTGGGTCTACTGTCAGAGGAATTAGTTTGGGCTGGGTCTACTGTCAGAGGAATTAGTTTGGGCTGGGTCTGACTGTCAGAGGAATGAGTTTGGGCTGGGTCTCTGTCAGAGGAATGAGTTTGGGCTGGGTCTGACTGTCAGAGGAATGAGTTTGGGCTGGGTCTCTGTCAGAGGAATGAGTTTGGGCTGGGTCTGACTGTCAGAGGAATGAGTTTGGGCTGGGTCTACTGTCAGAGGAATGAGTTTGGGCTGGGTCTGACTGTCAGAGGAATGAGTTTGGGCTGGGTCTGGCTGTCAGAGGAATGAGTTTGGGCTGGGTCTGGCTGTCAGAGGAATGAGTTTGGGCTGGGTCTGACTGTCAGAGGAATTAGTTTGGGCTGGGTCTGACTGTCAGAGGAATGAGTTTGGGCTGGGTCTCTGTCAGAGGAATTAGTTTGGGCTGGGTCTGACTGTCAGAGGAATGAGTTTGGGCTGGGTCTGACTGTCAGAGGAATTAGTTTGGGCTGGGTCTGACTGTCAGAGGAATTAGTTTGGGCTGGGTCTCTGTCAGAGGAATGAGTTTGGACTGGGTCTGACTGTCAGAGGAATGAGTTTGGGCTGGGTCTGACTGTCAGAGGAATTAGTTTGGGCTGGGTCTCTGTCAGAGGAATGAGTTTGGACTGGGTCTGACTGTCAGAGGAATTAGTTTGGGCTGGGTCTGACTGTCAGAGGAATGAGTTTGGGCTGGGTCTGACTGTCAGAGGAATGAGTTTGGGCTGGGTCTGACTGTCAGAGGAATTAGTTTGGGCTGGGTCTCTGTCAGAGGAATTAGTTTGGGCTGGGTCTGACTGTCAGAGGAATTAGTTTGGGCTAGAGCTTCCTGTCACCTTTGTCTCTTTCATCCCAGAGATCTGTGTCAGGTCTGTGTCAGGTCTGTGTCAGGTCTGTGTCAGGTCTGTGTCAGGTCTGTGACAGGTCTGTGTCAGGTCTGTGTCAGGTCTGTGTCAGGTCTATGTCAGGTCTGTGTCAGGTCTGTGTCAGGTCTGTGTCAGGTCTGTGTCAGGTCTGTGACAGGTCTGTGTCAGGTCTGTGTCAGGTCTGTGTCAGGTCTGTGACAGGTCTGTGTCAGGTCTGTGTCAGGTCTGTGACAGGTCTGTGTCAGGTCTGTGTCAGGTCTGTGACAGGTCTGTGTCAGGTCTGTGTCAGGTCTGTGACAGGTCTGTGTCAGGTCTGTGTCAGGTCTGTGTCAGCCTGCTTGCCTAGGGGAGTGCCATTACCCAGAATGCCCTAGGCCTAGAGACAGCCAGCCAGCTAGGGAGAGATAGTCAGCTAGGGATGCTACCTGTGAGAAAGCCAGAGATAAACAGCTTGGGGACCCACAGGGGCCAGGGAGTCCCTCTGGTCCAGCTGTGGGTGTGGGTGTGAGCCAACAACGCTCCCTCCTCGCTGTCATGTTTCCCAGACGCAGCTGGGTGCAAAGGTCACCTCCACAAAACTAATGTTATTCTCACCAGAACAGACAATATTTGGGCTTTCTACCGTACCCTAAACCTATATGACAAACAACGTTTGGTTTTCTCAAACTTGAAAGTGTATATGAATGCGCTTGAAGAGGGCTTTTCCCCCAGTAAAATTACTACAATGACATGCTTCCCTGTTTGATGTTTGAAAAAATGAATGAAGTCGTTCCACCTCAAAAATCACAAGAGGATTTGACACCTCACCATCTCAGATTGTTCTTAAATCATTTCTGTAGTTAGAAACAGATATTAGCATTCCTGAAACATTAAATAGTTGAAAGGTTGTTTTAACTCTGAGATATTAAGCTAATTGATTGCACCTAAATTGGCCATTTCAATTTATAGGATTCATATAATATTTTTATAAATATAGTAGCCAACATCCTTTTCTTAACAATGATTAAGACGTGAGGAGTCAAAATAAATGGTCAAAAGCCACCTACGGACAGCTTTGTTTTAACTCTGTCAGACTGAGTCTGTGACAGGCCTGGAGCATAAAGCCCATTCAATACGCATTCTGGTGGAAATGAAGACTGCAACATCTTTCTCCCTTATTGTTCTGGGTGACACTCTGGTAATTGGTGTCCGGTGGTGTTGTGTGTGTAGTAGCCAACTGCTGTCTCTCCTACCAGACAGACGAGAGGGATAGGGGGGTTTGTACTGCAGCCCCATCGCTCTGCTCTCAGCCCCATCACTCTCAGCCCCATCGCTCTGCAGCCCCATCGCTCTCAGCCCCATCGCTCTGCAGCCCCATCGCTCTGCAGCCCCATCGCTCTGCAGCCCCATCGCTCTGCAGCCCCATCGCTCTGCAGCCCCATCGCTCTCAGCCCCATCGCTCTCAGCCCCATCGCTCTTCAGCCCCATCGCTCTGCAGCCCCATCGCTCTGCAGCCCCATCGCTCTCAGCCCCATCGCTCTGCAGCCCCATCGCTCTGCAGCCCCATCGCTCTGCAGCCCAATCGCTCTGCAGCCCCATCGCTCTTCAGCCCCATCGCTCTGCAGCCCCATCGCTCTGCAACCCCATCGCTCTGCAGCCCCATCGCTCTCAGCCCCATCGCTCTGCAGCCCCATCGCTCTCTGCCCCATTGCAGCCCCATCGCTCTGCAGCCCCATTGCTCTCAGCCCCATCGCTCTGCAGCCTAATCGCTCTCAGCCCCATCGCTCTGCAGCCCCTTCGCTCTGCAGCCCCATCGCTCTGCAGCCCCATCGCTCTGCAGCCCCATCGCTCTCAGCCCCATCGCTCTGCAGCCCCATTGCTCTCAGCCCCATCGCTCTGCAGCCCAATCGCTCTCAGCCCCATCGCTCTGCAGCCCCATCGCTCTGCAGCCCCATCGCTCTGCAGCCCCATCGCTCTGCAGCCCCATTGCTCTGCAGCCCCATCGCTCTGCAGCCCCATCACTCTGCAGCTCCATCGCGCTCAGCCCCATCGCTCTCAGCCCCATTGCAGCCCCATCGCTCTGCAGCCCCATCGCTTTCAGCCCCATCGCTCTGCAGCCCCATCGCTCTGCAGCCCCATCACTTTCAGCCCCATCGCTCTGCAACCCCATCGCTCTCAGCCCCATTGCAGCCCCATCGCTCTCAGCCCCATTGCTCTGCAGCCCCATCGCTCTCAGCCCCATCGCTCTGCAGCCCCATCGCTCTCAGCCCCATCGCTCTGCAGCCCCATCGCTCTCAGCCCCATCGCTCTCAGCCCCATCGCTCTCAGCCCCATCGCTCTGCAGCCCCATCGCTCTCAGCCCCATCGCTTTCAGCCCCATCGCTCTGCAGCCCCATCGCTCTCAGCCCCATCGCTCTCAGCCCCATCGCTTTCAGCCCCATCGCTCTGCAACCCCATCGCTCTCAGCCCCATTGCAGCCCCATCGCTCTGCAGCCCCATCGCTCTGCAGCCCCATCGCTCTCAGCCCCATCGCTCTGCAGCCCCATCGCTCTCAGCCCCATCGCTCTCAGCCCCATTGCAGCCCCATCGCTCTCAGCCCCATTGCAGCCCCATCGCTCTGCAGCCCCATCGCTTTCAGCCCCATCGCTCTGCAGCCCCATCGCTCTGCAGCCCCATCGCTTTCAGCCCCATCGCTCTGCAACCCCATCGCTCTCAGCCCCATTGCAGCCCCCATCGCTCTGCAGCCCCCATCGCTCTGCAGCCCCATTGCTCTGCAGCCCCATCGCTCTCAGCCCCATCGCTCTGCAGCCCCATTGCTCTCAGCCCCATCGCTCTCAGCCCCATCGCTCTGCAGCCCCATCGCTCTGCAGCCCCATCGCTCTGCAGCCCCATCGCTCTCAGCCCCATCGCTCTGCAGCCCCATCGCTCTGCAGCCCCATCGCTCTCAGCCCCATCGCTCTG
>NW_025535400.1:0-75000 GCF_020615455.1 Coregonus clupeaformis | reverse complement strand
AACCATCTTCATGGTCAACACCTCCATTATCATGTTAACACATGGCCAACCATTTGCATGGTCAACACCTCCATTATCATGTTAACACATAGCCAACCATCTTCATGGTCAACCCCTCCATTATCATGTTAACACATGGCCAACCATTTTCATGGTCAACACCTCCATTATCATGTTAACACATAGCCAACCATCTGCATGGTCAACACCCCCATTATCATGTTAACACATAGCCAACCATCTTCATGGTCAACACCTCCATTATCATGTTAACACATGGCCAACCATTTGCATGGTCAACACCTCCATTATCATGTTAACACATAGCCAACCATCTGCATGGTCAACACCCCCATTATCATGTTAACACATAGCCAACCATCTGCATGGTCAACACCTCCATTATCATGTTAACTCATAGCCAACCATCTGCATGGTCAACACCTCCATTATCATGTTAACACATAGCCAACCATCAGCATGGTCAACACCTCCATTATCATGTTAACACATAGCCAACCATCAGCATGGTCAACACCTCCATTATCATGTTAACACATAGCCAACCATCAGCATGGTCAACACCTCCATTATCATGTTAACACATAGCCAACCATCAGCATGGTCAACACCTCCATTATCATGTTAACACATAGCCAACCATCAGCATGGTCGACCCCTCCATTATCTCAGCCAATCATGGCTAGCCAGGAAGGATCCTGTCTTTCTCCTTTTATAGCTCAGTGCTTTCCCCTTGGCTAAACTAGGCTTATAATTAATTAAAAACATTTGATTCATATTTACGGAACCCATAACACGTTTGTAATCGAAGGCACATGAATGTTATTGTAAAGATGTTGACTCTACTTTGACGTAGGGAGTAGCGTCATCCGCCCCTGTCGGGCTGGCATGTCACATTACACAGTCACCCCTTTTCTTTAGGGAGTAGCGTCATCCGCCCCTGTCGGGCTGGCATGTCACATTACACAGTCACCCCTTTTCTTTAGGGAGTAGCGTCATCCGCCCCCTGTCGGGCTGGCATGTCACATTACACAGTCACCCCTTTTCTTTAGGGAGTAGCGTCATCCGCCCCTGTCGGGCTGGCATGTCACATTACACAGTCACCCCTTTTCTTTAGGGAGTAGCGTCATCCGCCCCTGTCGGGCTGGTATGTCACATTACACAGTCACCCCTTTTCTGTCATTATGTCTTGAGGTGATGAGTTACTGAGGCCTGTCTGAAGTTGTTGACTTCCTCCTGATGATTTAGTCCTGCTTGCGTCCCAAATGGGACCCTATTCCCACTATAGTGCTCTACTTTAGACCACAGCCCCCCATAAGGAATAGGGTGCCATTTGGGAACTCATCACCAGGAGTTTTCATGAGTTTGTTTTAAAGGATTGAAGTTCTGCAGATTTGTCACATTATTAATTAATTATGATTAAACTGACAATTTTTTGACTGGTCACAGCAACCAAACCGAAACGTTTTGAATGTATTCCCATAATGCAACAGCTACCAACGTCAGCAAAGTAATGACAGGATTCAGTAGTTTGAGACGGAACTATGCAGACTAAAATGTACTTCAAGATAACTCTGTTAAAGGCTGATACTGTTCCACCTCAGTACTGTCTGATGTTGTTTATTGTTCCTGTTGCCACAGGCTGTATAATGGGGGACTGGGGATGAAAAGTAGCTTTTAGCTGTTCCTGTTGCCACAGGCTGTATAATGAGGGGCTGGGGATGAAAAGTAGCTTTTAGCTGTTCCTGTTGCCACAGGCTGTATAATGGGGGACTGGGGATGAAAAGTAGCTTTTAGCTGTTCCTGTTGCCACAGGCTGTATAATGGGGGACTGGGGATGAAAAGTAGCTTTTAGCTGTTCCTGTTGCCACAGGCTGTATAATGGGGGACTGGGGATGAAAAGTAGCTTTTAGCTGTTCCTGTTGCCACAGGCTGTATAATGGGGGACTGGGGATGAAAAGTAGCTTTTAGCTGTTCCTGTTGCCACAGGCTGTATAATGGGGGACTGGGGATGAAAAGTAGCTTTTAGCTGTTCCTGTTGCCACAGGCTGTATAATGGGGGACTGGGGATGAAAAGTAGCTTTTAGCTGTTCCTGTTGCCACAGGCTGTATAATGGGGGACTGGGGATGAAAAGTAGCTTTTAGCTGTTCCTGTTGCCACAGGCTGTATAATGGGGGACTGGGGATGAAAAGTAGCTTGTAGCTGTTCCTGTTGCCACAGGCTGTATAATGGGGGACTGGGGATGAAAAGTAGCTTTTAGCTGTTCCTGTTGCCACAGGCTGTATAATGGGGGACTGGGGATGAAAAGTAGCTTTTAGCTGTTCCTGTTGCCACAGGCTGTATAATGGGGGACTGGGGATGAAAAGTAGCTTTTAGCTGTTCCTGTTGCCACAGGCTGTATAATGGGGGGCTGGGGATGAAAAGTAGCTTTTAGCTGTTCCTGTTGCCACAGGCTGTATAATGGGGGACTGGGGATGAAAAGTAGCTTTTAGCTGTTCCTGTTGCCACAGGCTGTATAATGGGGGACTGGGGATGAAAAGTAGCTTTTAGCTGTTCCTGTTGCCACAGGCTGTATAATGGGGGACTGGGGATGAAAAGTAGCTTTTAGCTGTTCCTGTTGCCACAGGCTGTATAATGGGGGACTGGGGATGAAAAGTAGCTTGTAGCTGTTCCTGTTGCCACAGGCTGTATAATGGGGGACTGGGGATGAAAAGTAGCTTGTAGCTGTCCCTGTTGCCACAGGCTGTATAATGGGGGACTGGGGATGAAAAGTAGCTTGTAGCTGTTCCTGTTGCCACAGGCTGTATAATGGGGGACTGGGGATGAAAAGTAGCTTTTAGCTGTTCCTGTTGCCACAGGCTGTATAATGGGGGACTGGGGATGAAAAGTAGCTTTTAGCTGTTCCTGTTGCCACAGGCTGTATAATGGGGGACTGGGGATGAAAAGTAGCTTTTAGCTGTTCCTGTTGCCACAGGCTGTATAATGGGGGACTGGGGATGAAAAGTAGCTTTTAGCTGTTCCTGTTGCCACAGGCTGTATAATGGGGGACTGGGGATGAAAAGTAGCTTTTAGCTGTTCCTGTTGCCACAGGCTGTATAATGGGGACTGGGGATGAAAAGTAGCTTGTAGCTGTTCCTGTTGCCACAGGCTGTATAATGGGGGACTGGGGATGAAAAGTAGCTTGTAGCTGTTCCTGTTGCCACAGGCTGTATAATGGGGGACTGGGGATGAAAAGTAGCTTTTAGCTGTTCCTGTTGCCACAGGCTGTATAATGGGGGACTGGGGATGAAAAGTAGCTTTTAGCTGTTCCTGTTGCCACAGGCTGTATAATGGGGGACTGGGGATGAAAAGTAGCTTTTAGCTGTTCCTGTTGCCACAGGCTGTATAATGGGGGACTGGGGATGAAAAGTAGCTTTTAGCTGTTCCTGTTGCCACAGGCTGTATAATGGGGGACTAGGGATGAAAAGTAGCTTTTAGCTGTTCCTGTTGCCACAGGCTGTATAATGGGGGACTGGGGATGAAAAGTAGCTTTTAGCTGTTCCTGTTGCCACAGGCTGTATAATGGGGGACTGGGGAGGAAAATGAGCTTTTAGCTGTTCCTGTCAAACTAATTATATGAATAAAGACCAAGTAATAGAGTTGGCAGACGAGGGAGGAGGAGAAGGTGTGAAGAGGCTGGCTGGAAGGAGCTTTTAGCGGAAGACTGAATGTGTGAGACAAGCTATCCTCTCTCTTTCTCTCTCACTCACTCACTCACTCACTCACTCACTCACTCACTCACTCACTCAGATGGGAGGGGAGAGGGTGAGAGAGGAAGGGGAGAGGGGGAGATGGGAGAGGAGTAGGGGTGAGAGAAAGAGAGGGTGAGAAAGGAGGGGGGAGGGGGGGAGAGGGTGAGAGAGGAAGGGAATGCGGGAGGGGGAGGGGAGGGGGAGGGGATACGGGGGAGGAAGGAGAGGAGAGGGGAGAAGCAGAGGTAGGCGTTGGATGGAAGCCATTAAACAACACAGGACCAAGCTATGGTAATCCACCTCTACCTCTTCTAAACATGTATTGATCAGAGGCTGGAGGGGGAGGGGTTTCCTGTATGACATCATCAGTCATTTCAGTCACAACACACAGTGGAGCTTCCCTCAGGGAGAATCCCTTTCCTTTCTCTCTGTACTGGAGGGTGGAGAGAGAGGGTTGGGGCCAGTGGAGAGGGGGATGGGGCCGGTGGAGAGAGAGGGATGGGGCCGGTGGAGAGAGAGGGATGGGGCCGGTGGAGAGAGAGGGATGGGGAGGGTGGAGAGAGAGGGATGGGGCCTAGAGGTAGGAGAGAGAGGGATGGGGAGGGTGGAGAGAGAGGGATGGGGCCTAGAGGTAGGAGAGAGAGGGATGGGGAGGGTGGAGAGAGAGGGATGGGGCCTAGAGGTAGGAGAGAGAGGGATGGGGAGGGTGGAGAGAGAGGGATGGGGAGGGTGGAGAGAGAGGGATGGGGAGGGTGGAGAGAGAGGGATGGGGAGGGTGGAGAGAGAGGGATGGGGCCTAGAGGTAGGAGAGAGAGGGATGGGGAGGGTGGAGAGAGAGGGATGGGGCCGGTGGAGAGAGAGGGATGGGGAGGGTGGAGAGAGAGGGATGGGGAGGGTGGAGAGAGAGGGATGGGGCCGGTGGAGAGAGAGGGATGGGGCAGGGTGGAGAGAGAGGGATGGGGCCGGTGGAGAGAGAGGGATGGGGAGGGTGGAGAGAGAGGGATGGGGAGGGTGGAGAGAGAGGGATGGGGCCGGTGGAGAGAGAGGGATGGGGCCGGTGGAGAGAGAGGGATGGGGCCGGTGGAGAGAGAGGGATGGGGAGGGTGGAGAGAGAGGGATGGGGAGGGTGGAGAGAGAGGGATGGGGAGGGTGGAGAGAGATTGATGGGGAGGGTGGAGAGAGAGGGATGGGGAGGGTGGAGAGAGAGGGATGGGGCCTAGAGGTAGGAGAGAGAGGGATGGTGGGAGGGTGGAGAGAGAGGGATGGGGAGGGTGGAGAGAGAGGGATGGGGCCTAGAGGTAGGAGAGAGAGGGATGGGGAGGGTGGAGAGAGAGGGATGGGGAGGGTGGAGAGAGAGGGATGGGGCCGGTGGAGAGAGAGGGATGGGGAGGGTGGAGAGAGAGGGATGGGGCCTAGAGGTAGGAGAGAGAGGGATGGGGAGGGTGGAGAGAGAGGGATGGGGGCCTAGAGGTAGGAGAGAGAGGGATGGGGAGGGTGGAGAGAGAGGGATGGGGCCTAGAGGTAGGAGAGAGAGGGATGGGGAGGGTGGAGAGAGAGGGATGGGGAGGGTGGAGAGAGAGGGATGGGGAGGGTGGAGAGAGAGGGATGGGGAGGGTGGAGAGAGAGGGATGGGGCCTAGAGGTAGAGAGAGAGGGATGGGGAGGGTGGAGAGAGAGGGATGGGGCCGGTGGAGAGAGAGGGATGGGGAGGGTGGAGAGAGAGGGATGGGGAGGGTGGAGAGAGAGGGATGGGGCCGGTGGAGAGAGAGGGATGGGGCCGGTGGAGAGAGAGGGATGGGGCCGGTGGAGAGAGAGGGATGGGGAGGGTGGAGAGAGAGGGATGGGGAGGGTGGAGAGAGAGGGATGGGGCCGGTGGAGAGAGAGGGATGGGGCCGGTGGAGAGAGAGGGATGGGGCCGGTGGAGAGAGAGGGATGGGGAGGGTGAGAGAGAGGGATGGGGAGGGTGGAGAGAGAGGGATGGGGAGGGTGGAGAGAGAGGGATGGGGAGGGTGGAGAGAGAGGGATGGGGAGGGTGGAGAGAGAGGGATGGGGCCTAGAGGTAGGAGAGAGAGGGGATGGGGCCTAGAGGTAGAGAGAGAGGGATGGGGAGGGTGGAGAGAGAGGGATGGGGAGGGTGGAGAGAGAGGGATGGGGAGGGTGGAGAGAGAGGGATGGGGAGGGTGGAGAGAGAGGGATGGGGCCTAGAGGTAGGAGAGAGAGAGGGATGGGGAGGGTGGAGAGAGAGGGATGGGGAGGGTGGAGAGAGAGGGATGGGGAGGGTGGAGAGAGAGGGATGGGGAGGGTGGAGAGAGAGGGATGGGGAGGGTGGAGAGAGAGGGATGTGGAGGGTGGAGAGAGAGGGATGTGGAGGGTGGAGAGAGAGGGATGGGGCCTAGAGGTAGGAGAGAGAGGGATGGTGAGGGTGGAGAGAGAGGGATGGGGAGGGTGGAGAGAGAGGGATGGGGAGGGTGGAGAGAGAGGGATGGGGAGGGTGGAGAGAGAGGGATGGGGAGGGTGGAGAGAGAGGGATGGGGAGGGTGGAGAGAGAGGGATGGGGCCTAGAGGTAGGAGAGAGAGGGATGGGGAGGGTGGAGAGAGAGGGATGGGGAGGGTGGAGAGAGAGGGATGGGGAGGGTGGAGAGAGAGGGATGGGGCCTAGAGGTAGGAGAGAGGGGGATGGGGCTGGTGGAGAGAGAGGGATGGGGAGGATGGAGAGAGAGGGATGGGGGGTGGAGAGAGAGGGATGGGGAGGGTGGAGAGAGGGGGATGGGGCCGGGTGGAGAGAGAGGGATGGGGCCTAGAGGTAGGAGAGAGAGGGATGGGGAGGGTGGAGAGAGAGGGATGGGGCCGGTGGAGAGAGAGGGATGGGGCCTAGAGGTAGGAGAGAGAGGGATGGGGAGGGTGGAGAGAGAGGGATGGGGAGGGTGGAGAGAGAGGGATGGGGAGGGTGGAGAGAGAGGGATGGGGAGGGTGGAGAGAGAGGGATGGGGCCGGTGGAGAGAGAGGGATGGGGCCTAGAGGTAGGAGAGAGAGGGATGGGGAGGGTGGAGAGAGAGGGATGGGGCCTAGAGGTAGGAGAGAGAGGGATGGGGAGGGTGGAGAGAGAGGGATGGGGCGGTGGAGAGAGAGGGATGGGGAGGGTGGAGAGAGAGGGATGGGGAGGGTGGAGAGAGAGGGATGGGGCCTAGAGGTAGGAGAGAGAGGGATGGGGCCGGGTGGAGAGAGAGGGATGGGGAGGGTGGAGAGAGAGGGATGGGGAGGGTGGAGAGAGAGGGATGGGGAGGGTGGAGAGAGAGGGATGGGGCCTAGAGGTAGGAGAGAGAGGGATGGGGAGGGTGGAGAGAGAGGGATGGGGAGGGTGGAGAGAGAGGGATGGAGAGGGTGGAGAGAGAGGGATGGGGAGGGTGGAGAGAGAGGGATGGGGCCTAGAGGTAGGAGAGAGAGGGATGGGGAGGGTGGAGAGAGAGGGATGGGGAGGGTGGAGAGAGAGGGATGGGGAGGGTGGAGAGAGAGGGATGGGGAGGGTGGAGAGAGAGGGATGGGGCCTAGAGGTAGGAGAGAGAGGGATGGGGAGGGTGAGAGAGAGGGATGGGGAGGGTGGAGAGAGAGGGATGGGGAGGGTGGAGAGAGAGGGATGGGGAGGGTGGAGAGAGAGGGATGGGGCCGGTGGAGAGAGAGGGATGGGGAGGGTGGAGAGAGAGGGATGGGGAGGGTGGAGAGAGAGGGATGGGGAGGGTGGAGAGAGAGGGATGGGGCCGGTGGAGAGAGAGGGATGGGGAGGGTGGAGAGAGAGGGATGGGGAGGGTGGAGAGAGAGGGATGGGGCCTAGAGGTAGGAGAGAGAGGGATGGGGAGGGTGGAGAGAGAGGGATGGGGAGGGTGGAGAGAGAGGGATGGGGCCTAGAGGTAGGAGAGAGAGGGATGGGGGAGGGTGGAGAGAGAGGGATGGGGAGGGTGGAGAGAGAGGGATGGGGAGGGTGGAGAGAGAGGGATGTGGAGGGTGGAGAGAGAGGGATGGGGAGGGTGGAGAGAGAGGGATGGAGAGGGTGGAGAGAGAGGGATGGGGAGGGTGGAGAGAGAGGGATGGGGCCTAGAGGTAGGAGAGAGAGGGATGGGGAGGGTGGAGAGAGAGGGATGGGGAGGGTGGAGAGAGAGGGATGGGGAGGGTGGAGAGAGAGGGATGGGGAGGGTGGAGAGAGAGGGATGTGGAGGGTGGAGAGAGAGGGATGGGGAGGGTGGAGAGAGAGGGATGGGGCCTAGAGGTAGGAGAGAGAGGGATGGGGAGGGTGGAGAGAGAGGGATGGGGAGGGTGGAGAGAGAGGGATGGGGAGGGTGGAGAGAGAGGGATGGGGAGGGTGGAGAGAGAGGGATGGGGCCTAGAGGTAGGAGAGAGAGGGATGGAGACTGTCACACTAACAGAGAGGAAGAAGGAACACCAGCACTGAGCAGTCCAGGGCCATATCCACAA
The DNA here is from genome assembly GCF_020615455.1 of Coregonus clupeaformis. Taxonomy (NCBI): domain Eukaryota; kingdom Metazoa; phylum Chordata; class Actinopteri; order Salmoniformes; family Salmonidae; genus Coregonus; species Coregonus clupeaformis. The sequence goes on along the minus strand of NW_025535400.1, from coordinate 66,781 downwards.
AGCATCTCAGAAAATGTCAATTTAAGACTAAAAAAACTCCCAGCTCAGAGTAGTTTTTAGGATGTTATTAATACACTGCCCAGACCAACTCTGAGCCAGGACTAAAATCCACTCAGAAAAGTTTCTCAGCTGGTAATCACGACAGATTGAGTTTGAGGTGGACTTGGTATTTTACCAAATACGGCTATCTTCTGTATACCCCCTACCTTGTCACAACACAACTGATTGGCTCAAACCCATTGAGAAGGAAAGAAATTCCACAAATTAACTTTTAAGAAGGCACACCTGTTCATTGAAATGCATTCCAGGTGACTACCTCATGAAGCTGGTTGAGAGAATGCCAAGAGTGTGCAAAGCTGTCATCAAGGCAAAGGGTGGCTATTTGAAGAATCTCAAATATAAAATATATTTTGATTTGTTTAACGCTTTTTTGGTTACTACATGATTCCATATGTGTCGTTTCATAGTTTTGATGTCTTCACTATTATTAAAAATATTAAAACATTATTTTCACAAAATCCAGAGAGAGAGAGAGAGAGAGAGAGAGAGAGAGAGAGAGAGAGAGAGAGAGAGAGAGAGAGAGAGAGAGAGAGAGAGAGAGAGAGAGAGAGAGAGAGAGAGAGAGAGAGAGAGAGAGAGAGAGAGAGAGAGAGAGAGAGAGAGAGAGGTAGAGATATATATATAGAGTGAGAGTGAGAGAGAGAGAGAGAGAGAGATTGTTTCCTCTCCGATCTCAAGGAGATAGAAGTGTGTTTAGGGGAGACTGCAAGGCAAGCCCTGCTCCACTGCTAATGCTGTAGAACTGCTCTGTGTCTTCAGTCTCTATAACACTAGCGGTGGTGCTAGGTTAGCACAGTGACTGTTCATCTCTTTCGGTCTGAGGACCCAGGCTACACTCTCTTTTTTCAAACAGTTACAGGTCGGCTCTCAGTGTTGTGTTTTTTTAAAGGGGTTGCAGAAAAGCTTGTGGTAACCTCAGCTTTCCCCTGGCCTCGGTGTGATTTGCACTCCAGCCAAAGGGGAGGCACAGCTACCAGCTCCCTCTAAATGAAATGTCACCATTTTGTTTCTGCTCAGATTTATAGTCCCAATGGTCTCAGTGGGGTCTGGAGGCAGGGACAGAAGACATACAGTGGGGGAAAAAAAGTAGTTAGTGAGCCACCAATTGTGCAAGTTCTCCCACTTAAAAAGATGAGAGAGGCCTGTAATTTTCATCATAGGTACACGTCAACTATGACAGACAAAATGAGAAAAAAAAATCCTGAAAATCACATTGTAGGATTTTTAATGAATTTATTTGCAAATTATGGTGGAAAATAAGTATTTGGTCACCTACAAACAAGCAAGATTTCTGGCTCTCACAGACCTGTAACTTCTTCTTTAAGAGGCTCCTCTGTCCTCCACTCGTTACCTGTATTAATGGCACCTGTTTGAACTTGTTATCAGTATAAAAGACACCTGTCCACAACCTCAAACAGTCACACTCCAAACTCCACTATGGCCAAGAATGAGAAAACATTTTCCAGAAAATCACATTGTATGATTTTTAATGAATTTATTTGCAAATTAGAAGACATACGCAGGGAGAGGACACATACAGGACACACACACTACCCACTCTCAGAGAACCAGAGCCCCTTCTGGAGTCCGTTTCGTCCAGGCTGTAATTAAACTCAATGGATTGGCTATGTCTGAATGAACAGGCGTTTGTTTTTGAGGTGCTCTGTGATTTGCATATGGCAGCATTCACACAGGACAGGACCGCCAGGCCAGTTGGACCTGGTCTTTGCCACTGCCTGGCCAATTCATTTAGCTTTCAGTCTCTTTTTTTCTTGTGTCCCTCTGTAAAGCTCATCATCTATGTGAATGCGTTGCCGTAACATTATCCAATCCAAACACACAAGAAACAGATTGCTTTCTGTTATGGGAATTGCAGCACATTCAAATGTAATGTTGTTACCATCTGCACCATCTCTAGGTTTACATTTCAGTCATTGAGCAGACACTCTTATCCAGAGAGACTTACAGTAGTGAGTCATTTAGCAGACGCTCTTATCCAGAGAGACTTACAGTAGTGAGTCATTTAGCAGACGCTCTTATCCAGAGCGACTTACGGTAGTGAGTGCATACATTTTGTCTCCCGAGTGGCGCAGTGGTCTAAGGCACTGCATCGCAGTGCTAGCTGTGCCACTAGAGATCCTGGTTCGAATCCAGGCTCTGTCATAGCCGGCCGCGACCGGGAGACCCATGGGGCGGCGCACAATTGGCCCAGCGTCGTCCAGGGTAGGGGAGGGAATGGCCGGCAGGGATGTAGCTCAGTTGATAGAGCATGGCGTTTGCAACACCAGGGTTGTGGGTTCGATTCCCAAGGGGGGCCAGTATGAAAAATAAACTAACTGTAAGTCGCTCTGGATAAGAGCGTCTGCTAAATGACTAAAATGTAAATGTAATTTAGCAGACGCTCTTATCCAGAGACGTACAGTAGTGAGTCATTTAGCAGATGCTCTTATCCAGAGTGACTTACAGTAGTGAGTCATTTAGCAGACGCTCTTATCCAGAGAGACTTACAGTAGTGAGTCATTTAGCAGACGCTCTTATCCAGAGAGACTTACAGTAGTGAGTCATTTAGCAGACGCTCTTATCCAGAGACTTACAGTAGTGAGTCATTTAGCAGACGCTCTTATCCAGAGAGACTTACGGTAGTGAGTGCATACATTTTCATACTGGTCCCCCATGGGAATCGAACCCACAACCCTGCCATTTGTAAATGCCATGCTCTACCAACTGAGCCAGGATATGTGTTCTCTATAGTATAGTGTCTTGACTATGAGATGATTCTGTGTTCAGCTCATGCCTTGGCAATAAAGAACAACGTAAAGATGTAAAATATTCACATTCTGAGCATGAATACTTCATGACTTTAGTGGCCATATGGTCCTTAATGACATGTAAGGAGGGCGTTTGCCTGCTGATCTGCATAAAGAATGCATAACTAATTACCATGATCTAAAATCACCATATCGGAACAGCTATTAAACAACCTATTGGAGCTGAACAGCCATTCAGTCCTTAGTGGACCTATCTGACACCTTATTCAGTCCTTAGTGGACCTGTCTAACATCTTATTCAGTCCTTAGTGGACCTATCTAACACCTTATTCAGTCCTTAGTGGACCTATCTAACACCTTATTCAGTCCTTAGTGGACCTATCTAACACCTTATTCAGTCCTTAGTGGACCTGTCTAACACCTTATTCAGTCCTTAGTGGACCTATCTAACACCTTATTCAGTCCTTAGTGGACCTGTCTAACACCTTATTCAGTCCTTAGTGGACCTGTCTAACACCTTATTCAGTCCTTAGTGGACCTATCTAACACCTTATTCAGTCCTTAGTGGACCTGTCTAACACCTTATTCAGCCCTTAGTGGACCTATCTAACACCTTATTCAGTCCTTAGTGGACCTATCTAACACCTTATTCAGTCCTTAGTGGACCTATCTAACACCTTATTCAGTCCTTAGTGGACCTATCTAACACCTTATTCAGTCCTTAGTGGACCTATCTAACACCTTATTCAGTCCTTAGTGGACCTGTCTAACGCACCTCTTAGCCAACTAATGTGTTCAAACGTTAACCACTCAGGCCTTTGGACCGGCTGATTCAGGCCTGCCTCCTGAATGGCACCCTATTTCCTATATAGTGCACTACTTTTGACCAGAGACATAGGGAATAGGCACCATTTGATTAGGCACCAGGTGATTCATGGTCTGTTTGGATGCCCTGCTCCCCTGTGATGCTCCCTGGTCGTTCGTGTATGACACATTTATTTGGCGTTTTCCTGTCATGCTTTCCGTTCACGCCGTTACCGAGGAGACATCTGGCGTGTGGCAGCCTGGCGGGCAGAGGGGGCGGAGCATCCTCCATGTGACAGCAGCTGGTCACCTGACAGCCTGTATGAATCACCTGGCGCCCTGCGGCGAGCGGGGAACAGAGCACGCCAACAACAGAACTGAGCGGGTATCAGTAAGGACGCTAAAAATAGACGCCATTTTGTAATTTGGTACTGGCCCTTGTATGAGCATGTTGTCCTCAGGAGACCGATGCCAAAATACTGATTTACTAAGTTAGGTATCATGGTGCCGAGTGATGCATGAGGTCAAGGTCCCTCCATATCTTCCTCTTCCAGGGAGAATAGGATACACAAGGCATATTCTTCAGTCCTGGTCCTGGGGACAAAGTGGTAATTATTTTTTTTGTTCCAGCCCAGCACTAACACGCCTGATTCAAAGACGGTGGATCGCCAGAGCATTTTTACCACCTGTCACAGTGGCGTCTCTATCCTCTGTCAAAGAGTAGCCAACTCTCTTGAGTAAAGTTACTCGAAGGGATGTTAAGTGACTGTTGATAGTGGATGGCATTTCAAACAGCCTCCCCCCGTGTTTAGAGGGCGAGGAGAGAGACTAACTGTGAAAACGGAACAGTACTTGCAGGCTGGCTAGTGAACCCCGGCAGTGTGATATTAACCACCTTTTCAGGGGGGGGAGGTGAACTTCCATTACCAACCGTCACTGTCTCGCTGTGGCTCTCACGCTAACGCTCTTTCTCTCTCGCTCCATCTCCCTCCCTCTCGCTGTGGCCTGCTCATCACGCATATAGAACACATCCCACATTTAGAAACACGGGGCGCCTTTCCTTTTTGATTATTCAACACTCTCTTGACGCTATTCTCCATCCATCTACATCTCCAACTGGGGCAGCTAGCGTTGAGGGAATTAGCATAATGTTACCGCCTTGGTGGGGCCTTCTCATCACCGTGGTGACATAATAATGAAGTTTCCATAAACATGAATGTCCCAATTAATGTAAAAGTTGAGGATGTTTGGGGGGGGTTTTTTCGACCCTGGTGTAAACATGTTGAATATTCGTGAGGAGGAACAGGAAGTTAATCAATAATGAGGCGGAGCCTAGCAGCGGTCTCCATGGTCACCCAGTGGAACTAGTTTCAGTCAGCATATTTCCATTGTTACCAACCAGACGACTCAGAGCACAGTCTAAGAGGAAATCCTGAGGCTGTGTACAACAGGATTCAAAGGTGGACTGGGTATGGGGTGACCGGGCGTGTGGAAAGGAAAGTATTGGGCGTGTGGAAAGTAGTGGGCGTGTCAAAGTGCTCTGCTATAGGTTAAGACGGTTTTGATTGAGCAGTGTTTTTTTATTTTAATTTTGTTTCTTACCACCGACTACCAGTACATTGAGCTACCGTACCACGAGAGTTTGGACTTCTGTTTTTAAAGTCAGAGGATGAGTCTGAGTCGTATTTTACTGTTAGTTTTAAACAAATAATTGTAGATTATTCTGATGAAATGATTGATGACGGGTGTGCTGTTGCTTCATGCGTTGTACGCGTGTTCATACTACGACTGTCACCCTGATATTGGCTAGGTAGCTACTTCCCCAACGCGTTGCCGGACAGTAATGCTTGTTAAGGTCACTGTGTCCCGGTGCTGTTGCTGTTCATACCCTCCCCATTTTAGTAGTACACTGTACGTATGTATCCAGGTGACTTCTAGATAGTTATCAATATGAGTTATTTGTTGTGTAGGCTGCTATCCTACTTGAAATAAAATCATGGGAGGGAAGAAATGGCCACGTTAGCTACTGCTGGTGACGCGACCGTGATACCCAGTAGAAAGCACCTCGGGTTGTGCTGCCCAATCAGCTACGCAAAACAGTCTTCAGTGGCAACAAATCTGCCCAATTAGCTGATTCGCTTTCCATACACCCGCCCACTTACCCATGCTCCAGTCGCCGTATTGGGCTGCAGCTACACATACTTGAGTCTCCTAGGGAGATGGTCCGTCTTTTTCAACCCTCCCCGGGAAACAACAGCTGACATTGGGGAACTCTTCTATTCCTGTGAAAATTTTCCATGGATAATATACTGTGACAGTCAGTGCTGCCTCTCCTCTCCCCTCCTCTCCCCCCTCTCCCTTCCTCTGCTTCCCTCCCCCCTCCCCCTCTCCCCTCCTCTCCTCCCCTCCCCCCTCCCCCCTCCCCTGTCCTCTCCTTCCCTCCCCCTCTGCTTCCCTCCCCCCTCCACCTCTCCTCTCCTCTCCTCCCCTCCCCCCTCTCCTTCCCCCCTCCCCCTCCCCCCCTCCCCCACCCCTCCCCCTCTCCCCTCCCCCTCTCCCCCACCCCTCCCCTCTCCCCTCCCCTCTCCCCTCCTCTCCTCCTCCCCCCCCCGTCCTCTCCTTCCCTCCCCCATCTCACCCCAGCCCCTGTCATCCTCTGAGTTAGTAGTCAGAGTAGCACAGAGCTAAATCACGTTAGATGGACCTGAATGTGTCAGGTGGTGCATAGCTGGCTCGGCAGTGGACTCTAATGAGATAAAGGGGTTTGTTTTGTTTTTTTCGGGGGTTTCAAGTGAGCGATGGACACACAGGGAATCTTTCAAGATGGAAGATCTTCTGGAAGGAATACGTTAAAGAAATAAAATAAAGAAATTAAGTAGTTCAATTAGTTTCAAGTCTAGCTCTCCGGAAGTGAAGAGAGCTAGGCTAATACTATACACAACATGGTACTGTAGAGAGCTAGGCTAATACTATACACAACATGATACTGTAGAGAGCTAGGCTAATACTATACACAACATGGTACTGTAGAGAGCTAGGCTAATACTATACACAACATGGTACTGTAGAGAGCTAGGCTAATACTATACACAACATGGTACTGTAGAGAGCTAGGCTAATACTATACACAACATGGTACTGTAGAGAGCTAGGCTAATACTATACACAACATGGTACTGTAGAGAGCTAGGCTAATACTATACACAACATGGTACTGTAGAGAGCTAGGCTAATACTATACACAACATGGTACTGTAGAGAGCTAGGCTAATACTATACACAACATGGTACTGTAGAGAGCTAGGCTAATACTATACACAACATGGTACTGTAGAGAGCTAGGCTAATACTATACACAACATGGTACTGTAGAGAGCTAGGCTAATACTATACACAACATGGTACTGTAGAGAGCTAGGCTAATACTATACACAACATGGTACTGTAGAGAGCTAAGCTAATACTATACACAACATGGTACTGTTGAGAGCTAGGCTAATACTATACACAACATGGTACTGTAGAGAGCTAGGCTAATACTATACACAACATGGTACTGTAGAGAGCTAGGCTAATACTATACACAACATGGTACTGTAGAGAGCTAGTCTAATACTATACACAACATGGTACTGTAGAGAGCTAGTCTAATACTGTACACAACATGGTACAAGGCCAGTACATTGTTCTAAATAAAGTTTCCACATTATATTACTGTTTTCAGAACAACAACTCTTGAGTTGCAGATAGTGTTGTTGTTTTGCTGTGGCAGCTAGTCTCCACATATCACATCTCTCTGTTGAGTCATAACACAAGGGTAGCTGGGGGCCTGGGGATCCCATCCCAGTCCATCTCCCTGACTGCTGTCTAATCTACAGCATGTCTCCTGCTGCCTGTCATGTACTGTGACTGTCTGACCACCACTAACTCACTCCCACTGACCCCAGGCCTGTCTCTAACCTCCTGCCTCTGTCTCCAAGCCTCTCTCTAACCTCCTCCCTGTCCCCAAGCCTCTCTCTAACCTCCTCCGACTGACCCCAGGCCTGTCTCTAACCTCCTGCCTCTGGCTCCAAGCCTCTCTCTAACCTCCTCCGACTGACCCCAGGCCTGTCTCTAACCTCCTGCCTCTGGCTCCAAGCCTGTCTCTCTAACCTCCTCCGACTGACCCCAGGCCTGTCTCTCTAACCTCCTCCCACTGTCTTCAAGCCTGTCTCTCTAACCTCTTCCCTCTGTCACTTTGACACCATGGCCTGACCAATGGGCTGCCAGGTCAGCACAAACACACTGTCCAATGAGACCAAGCACACCACCAAGGGTCAGGAGACATCCATCAAACCATAGCATCTCTCTCTGCATCTCTACATCCTAGCTCTTGACTGGTTGACATGGGCTGTTAAGGTTATGTCAGTCCATTCCCAGGGCATCGATCCTGAGGTGTCAAAGTGTACTGTGTCTAGAGATAGCAACACTCCGACGAGGCTGTCTAGCTCAGCACGATCACAATCACAATTCAACCTGCACATTCCACCCGCTTTTCATCACACTAAGAAAGACTGGGGCTATAGCTGAGAGAGTTGGCCCAGATAGCTGGGCTAAGTATATAAGCTACAGAGGAACATTACTCCAGAAAGCTAGCTGGCTATGTTTATAAGCTACATAGGAACATTACTCCAGAAAGCTAGCTGGCTATGTTTATAAGCTACAGAGGAGCATTACTCCAGAAAGCTAGCTGGCTATGTTTATAAGCTACAGAGGAACATTACTCCAGAAAGCTAGCTGGCTAAGTTTATAAGCTACAGAGGAACATTACTCCAGAAAGCTAGCTGGCTATTTTTATAAGCTACAGAGGAACATTACTCCAGAAAGCTAGCTGGCTATGTTTATAAGCTACAGAGGAACATTACTCCAGAAAGCTAGCTGGCTATGTTTATAAGCTACAGAGGAACATTACTCCAGAAAGCTAGCTGGCTATGTTTATAAGCTACAGAGGAACATTACTCCAGAAAGCTAGCTGGCTATTTTTATAAGCTACAGAGGAATATTACTCCAGAAAGCTAGCTGGCTATGTTTATAAGCTACATAGGAACATTACTCCAGAAAGCTAGCTGGCTATGTTTATAAGCTACAGAGGAACATTACTCCAGAAAGCTAGCTGGCTATTTTTATAAGCTACAGAGGAATATTACTCCAGAAAGCTAGCTGGCTATGTTTATAAGCTACAGAGGAACATTACTCCAGAAAGCTAGCTGGCTATTTTTATAAGCTACAGAGGAACATTACTCCAGAAAGCTAGCTGGCTATGTTTATAAGCTACAGAGGAACATTACTCCAGAAAGCTAGCTGGCTATGTTTATAAGCTACAGAGGAACATTACTCCAGAAAGCTAGCTGGCTATGTTTATAAGCTACAGAGGAACATTACTCCAGAAAGCTAGCTGGCTATTTTTATAAGCTACAGAGGAATATTACTCCAGAAAGCTAGCTGGCTATGTTTATAAGCTACATAGGAACATTACTCCAGAAAGCTAGCTGGCTATTTTTATAAGCTACAGAAGAATATTACTCCAGAAAGATAGCTGGCTATGTTTATAAGCTACATAGGAACATTACTCCAGAAAGCTAGCTGGCTATGTTTATAAGCTACAGAGGAGCATTACTCCAGAAAGCTAGCTGGCTATGTTTATAAGCTACAGAGGAACATTACTCCAGAAAGCTAGCTGGCTATGTTTATAAGCTACAGAGGAACATTACTCCAGAAAGCTAGCTGGCTATGTTTATAAGCCACAGAGGAACATTACTCCAGAAAGCTAGCTGGCTATTTTTATAAGCTACAGAGGAACATTACTCCAGAAAGCTAGCTGGCTATTTTTATAAGCTACAGAGGAATATTACTCCAGAAAGCTAGCTGGCTATGTTTATAAGCTACATAGGAACATTACTCCAGAAAGCTAGCTGGCTATGTTTATAAGCTACAGAGGAACATCACTCCAGAAAGCTAGCTGGCTATTTTTATAAGCTACAGAGGAATATTACTCCAGAAAGCTAGCTGGCTATGTTTATAAGCTACAGAGGAACATTACTCCAGAAAGCTAGCTGGCTATGTTTATAAGCTACATAGGAACATTACTCCAGAAAGCTAGCTGGCTATTTTTATAAGCTACAGAAGAATATTACTCCAGAAAGATAGCTGGCTATGTTTATAAGCTACATAGGAACATTACTCCAGAAAGCTAGCTGGCTATGTTTATAAGCTACAGAGGAGCATTACTCCAGAAAGCTAGCTGGCTATGTTTATAAGCTACAGAGGAACATTACTCCAGAAAGCTAGCTGGCTATGTTTATAAGCTACAGAGGAACATTACTCCAGAAAGCTAGCTGGCTATGTTTATAAGCCACAGAGGAACATTACTCCAGAAAGCTAGCTGGCTATTTTTATAAGCTACAGAGGAACATTACTCCAGAAAGCTAGCTGGCTATTTTTATAAGCTACAGAGGAATATTACTCCAGAAAGCTAGCTGGCTATGTTTATAAGCTACATAGGAACATTACTCCAGAAAGCTAGCTGGCTATGTTTATAAGCTACAGAGGAACATTACTCCAGAAAGCTAGCTGGCTATTTTTATAAGCTACAGAGGAATATTACTCCAGAAAGCTAGCTGGCTATGTTTATAAGCTACAGAGGAACATTACTCCAGAAAGCTAGCTGGCTATTTTTATAAGCTACAGAGGAACATTACTCCAGAAAGCTAGCTGGCTATGTTTATAAGCTACAGAGGAACATTACTCCAGAAAGCTAGCTGGCTATGTTTATAAGCTACAGAGGAACATTACTCCAGAAAGCTAGCTGGCTATGTTTATAAGCTACAGAGGAACATTACTCCAGAAAGCTAGCTGGCTATTTTTATAAGCTACAGAGGAATATTACTCCAGAAAGCTAGCTGGCTATGTTTATAAGCTACATAGGAACATTACTCCAGAAAGCTAGCTGGCTATTTTTATAAGCTACAGAAGAATATTACTCCAGAAAGATAGCTGGCTATGTTTATAAGCTACATAGGAACATTACTCCAGAAAGCTAGCTGGCTATGTTTATAAGCTACAGAGGAGCATTACTCCAGAAAGCTAGCTGGCTATGTTTATAAGCTACAGAGGAACATTACTCCAGAAAGCTAGCTGGCTATGTTTATAAGCTACAGAGGAACATTACTCCAGAAAGCTAGCTGGCTATGTTTATAAGCCACAGAGGAACATTACTCCAGAAAGCTAGCTGGCTATTTTTATAAGCTACAGAGGAATATTACTCCAGAAAGCTAGCTGGCTATGTTTATAAGCTACATAGGAACATTACTCCAGAAAGCTAGCTGGCTATTTTTATAAGCTACAGAAGAATATTACTCAAGAAAGCTAGCTGGCTATGTTTATAAGCTACATAGGAACATTACTCCAGAAAGCTAGCTGGCTATGTTTATAAGCTACAGAGGAGCATTACTCCAGAAAGCTAGCTGGCTATGTTTATAAGCTACAGAGGAACATTACTCCAGAAAGCTAGCTGGCTGTTTATAAGCTACAGAGGAACATTACTCCAGAAAGCTAGATGGCTATGTTTATAAGCTACAGAGGAACATTACTCCAGAAAGCTAGCTGGCTATGTTTATAAGCTACAGAGGAACATTACTCCAGAAAGCTAGCTGGCTATGTTTATAAGCTACAGCGGAACATTACTCCAGAAAGCTAGCTGGCTATGTTTATAAGCTACAGAGGAACATTACTCCAGAAAGCTAGCTGGCTATGTTTATAAGCTACAGAGGAACATTACTCCAGAAAGCTAGCTGGCTATTTTTATAAGCTACAGAGGAACATTACTCCAGAAAGCTAGCTGGCTATGTTTATAAGCTACATAGGAACATTACTCCAGAAAGCTAGCTGGCTATTTTTATAAGCTACAGAGGAACATTACTCCAGAAAGATAGCTGGCTATGTTTATAAGCTACAGCAGAACATTACTCCAGAAAGCTAGCTGGCTATGTTTATAAGCTACAGAGGAACATTACAGAAAGCTAGCTGGCTATGTTCATAAGCTACAGAGGAGCATTACTCCAGAAAGCTAGCTGGCTATGTTTATAAGCTACAGAGGAACGTAACTATAATTCTATGTTTAGTGTGTAATTGCCTGGAGGGGTAAAGTCATGGTGAAAATGACACACTTCTGAAGGACCAGAGGGAATATTGTCCAGTACGTCCCAAATGGCACCTTATTCTCTATATAGTGCACTACTTTCGATCAAGATTCTGTATAGGGAATAGGGGTGCCATTTTGGGGACGCAATATATGTTGTCTTCCCCTGAGGAAGACCAGTCGTTGGGTTTTTGAAAACGCCTCCTCTCCTCCTTCCATCTCTTACAGCGTCACAGGTAGAACTGAGAAGTAAACAACGTTTCCATGACTTCATGTTCTACGGTTACGGCTGGTGGTGCCAGTGAGACAACAACCACCACCACCAAACGACCACTAAAATACACTGAACGGACTCCCCAACGCCTGCTCCAGCAAAACTGGGACTGCCACTGCTGCGCCAATAGAATTTCCAGCCAGAGCTATGAAGTTATAAAACCAGTTCTATTGAGTTATAAACAAATCAAATCAAATTTTATTTGGCCACGTGCCGAATACAACAGGTGTAGACATTACAGTGAAATGCTGACTTACAAGCCCTTAACCAACAATGCAGTTTTTTAAAGAAAAAAAGTGTTGAGTAAAAAAATTGAAAAGTAAAACATAATTGCAAATAATTAAAGAGCAGCAGTAAAATAAAATAACAGTAGGGAGGCTATATACAGGGGGGTACCGGTGCAGAGTCAATGTGCGGGGGCACAGGTTAGTCGAGGTAATTGAGGTAATATGTACATGTGGGTAGAGTTAAAGTGAGTATGCATAGATAATAAACAGAGTAGCAGCAGCTTAAAAGAGGGGGTTGGGGTGAGGTGGGGGGGCAATGCAAATAGTCCAGGTAGCCATTTCATTAGCTGTTCAGGAGTCTTATGGCTTGGGGGTAGAAGCTGTTGAGAAGCCTTTTGGTCCCAGACTTGGCGCTCCGGTACTGCTTGCCGTGCGGTAGCAGAGAGAACAGTCTATGACTAGGGTGGCTGGAGTCTTTGACAATTTTTAGGGCCTTCCTCTGACACCGCCTGGTATAGAGGTCCTGGATGGCTGGAAGCTTGGCCCCAGTGATGTACTGGACCGTACGCATTACCCTCTGTAGTGCCTTGCGGTCGGAGGCCGAGCAGTTGCCATACCAGGCGGTGACGCGACCAGTCAGGATGCTCTCGATGGTGCAGCTGTATAACTTTTTGAGGATCTTAGGACCCAAGCCAAATCTTTTCAGTCTCCTGAGGGGGAATAGGCTTTGTCGTGCCCTCTTCACGACTGTCTTGGTGTGTTTGGACCATGATAGTTTGTACAACAGTACATTTGATTTCTAGCCATAGTTCTGCCCTGCCAGACCTAGTGCTGTGGACTTACAAACCCAGTTTATAATAGCCAGCACACTAGAGCTATTCTAGTGCATTAGATTTCTAGACAGTACTGTGCAGTTATTAATAATAGTATATTCTATTTCTAGACAGTACTGTGCAGTTATTAATAATAGTATATTAGATTTCTAGACAGTACTGTGCAGTTATTAATAATAGTATATTCTATTTCTAGACAGTACTGTGCAGTTATTAATAATAGTATATTAGATTTCTAGACAGTACTGTGCAGTTATTAATAATAGTATATTCTATTTCTAGACAGTACTGTGCAGTTATTAATAATAGTATATTAGATTTCTAGACAGTACTGTGTAGTTATTAATAATAGTATATTCTATTTCTAGACAGTACTGTGCAGTTATTAATAATAGTATATTAGATTTCTAGACAGTACTGTGCAGTTATTAATAATAGTATATTACATTTCTAGACAGTACTGTGCAGTTATTAATAATAGTATATTAGATTTCTAGACAGTACTGTGCAGTTATTAATAATAGTATATTCTATTTCTAGACAGTACTGTGCAGTTATTAATAATAGTATATTAGATTTCTAGACAGTACTGTGTAGTTATTAATAATAGTATATTAGTCTCTAGACAGTACTGTGCAGTTATTAATAATAGTATATTCTATTTCTAGACAGTACTGTGCAGTTATTAATACTAATATATTATATCTCTAGACAGTACTGTGTAGTTATTAATAATAGTATATTCTATTTCTAGACAGTACTGTGCAGTTATTAATAATAGTATATTAGCTCTCTAGACAGTACTGTGCAGTTATTAATAATAGTATACTAGCTCTCTAGACAGTACTGTGTAGTTATTAATAATTGTATATTAGATCTCTAGACAGTACTGTGTAGTTATTAATAATAGTATATTAGCTCTCTAGACAGTACTGTGTAGTTATTAATAATAGTATATTCTATTTCGCAGCCGGCCGCGACCGGGAGACTCATGGCGCGCACAATTGGCCCAGCGTCGTCCAGGGTAGGGGAGGAATGGCGGCAGGGATGTAGCTCAGTTGATAGAGCATGGCTTTGCAACGCCAGGGTTGTGTTATTCACGGGGGTGGGCAGTATAAAAAATATATATATATGTATTCACTAACTGTAAGTCGCTCTGGATAAGAGCGTCTGCTAAATGACTAAAATGTAAATGTAAATGTTCTATTTCTAGACAGTACTGTGCAGTTATTAATAATAGTATATTAGCTCTCTAGACAGTACTGTGCAGTTATTAATAATAGTATATTAGCTCTCTAGACAGTACTGTGCAGTTATTAATAATAGTATATTAGCTCTCTAGACAGTACTGTGCAGTTATTAATAATAGTATATTAGCTCTCTAGACAGTACTGTGTAGTTATTAATAATAGTATATTAGCTCTCTAGACAGTACTGTGTAGTTATAAACTTAGTTCTGTGGACTTCTAAGAGTGCATTAGTCCTGCTGCCACCAATTAGCATTGGAGTGGGGACGGACGCTTGCTGTGTATTTCACAGGAAGTGAACTGTGAAACTAAAGGCTTTATTTTTAATCCGTCAGTATTTGGAGTTTTACTCTGAGACCTCTCTCTTTACTCTCGCTCTCTGCACCCTCTCCTCTCTCTCTCTCTCTGCTCCCTCTCCTCTCTCTCTGCTCCCTCTCCTCTCTCTCTCTCTCCATCACTTCCTCCTCTCTCGCTCCAGGGTCACAGAGAGAGAGAGAGAGCAGAGAGAGTGAGGGGAGTAAAGAGAGGTCTTCACAGCTCTGAAAGGACCACAACCCCCTGGAGACACACAAGTTCTCTTATGGAGCTAATTTAGTGCCATTAACATCAAGCAGCACTTCTGAAGTCCAGAACGTAAACGTTTGGTCATCCACCTGGCTGATGCACAGCAACCATTTTGTGCCAGAACGCTCACCACACATCAGCTAGCATGGTGAGGAGTGAGCGGGACGATTAGGTGGTCATGATGGAATTTAACCAGGACACTATGGTGGTCATGATGGAATTTAACCAGGACACTATGGTTAACACCCTTTAGTCTTATATTCAATGTCAATAATCAGGACATCCCATCCCAAAGATGGCGCCCTACAACAAGGCAACGTCCCCATCACTGCCCTGTAGCGTTAGATCATAAGACCAGAGGAAACAGTGCCCTCTACTGGCCATCCAACACCACTTCCTGCAGCATCTGGTCTCCCATCCAGGGACCGACCAGGACCAACCCTGCTTAGCTTCAGAGGCAAACCAGCAGTGGGATGCAGGGTGCTATGCTGCTGGAATTAATGACGTAAAACTTGCAACTGCAAAAAGGGCAACAACCAAAGATAGGGACACTAGCAGGCAGAGAGGGAGATTTTGTTTGATCTCAATGGTGTTCTCTGTCACGCCCTGGCTCTGGGGACACTGTTATGTTGAGCCAGGGTGTGAAATTCTATGTTAGTATGTTTCTATGTTGGCCTGAGTGACTCCCAATCAGAGGCAACGAGTGTCAGCTGTTTGCTGGTTGTCTCTGATTGGGAGCCATATTTAACTTTCTGTCTTTCACTTTGGGTTTGTGGTTTCTTGTTCTAGTTGGGTTGTGTTAAACTGTAGACGTCACATTATCGTTTGTTGTTTTGTTACGTGTGATCATTTTCTATTAAAATATGTTCGCATTCAACGCTGCGCATTGGTCCTCCTCCTTAGACGATCGTGACAGAAGAAACCACCATAACAGGACCAAGCAGCGTGAAGAGGAGAGAGGATGGACTTGGGAGCAGTGGAGTAGGAGTCTCGACTGGGCCAAGCCAAGCGAAGAGAAGAGAGGTTGGACTTTGGAGCAGTGGGGTGAGAGTCTGGAGAAAGACATGGAGGCCTGGTCCACGGGGAGAGACACCCAGAAAATATTTAGGGGGGGGGCTAACGCCGTGGACGACGGGCCAGCAGGAGACCGCGGTAGAGCGGCCCAGCGGAGTGGCAGAGGAGGCCGCCAGGTTACGGGGGCCACTGGTCGAAGAGGGGGTGGAAGATGTAGAGGCACGGCGAGAGGTACTGGCGTGTGTTGCCAGTCCGGTCCGGCCTGTTCCTGATCCCCACGTAGGGCCAGTGGTGTGTGTTCCCAGTACGGTCCGGCCTGTTCCTGCCATTCGCACCAAGTCTACGGTGCGCATCGCCAGCCCAGTCCGGCACATTCCTGCTCTCCGCACCAAGTCTGTGGTGCGCGTCGCCAGCCCAGTCCGGCCCATTCCTGCTCCCCGCACCAAGACAGTGGTGCGCGTCGCCAGCCCGGCTCGGCCCGTTCCTCCTCCACGCACCAAGCCAGGGGTGCGAGTCGTCAGCCTGGTAAGGCCCGTTCCTCCTCCACGCACCAAGCCAGGGGTGCGAGTCGTCAGCCTGGTAAGGCCCGTTCCTCCTCCACGCACCAAGCCAGGGGTGCGTATCGTCAGCCCGGCTCGGCCCGTTCCTCCTCCACGCACCAAGCCAGGGGTGCGAGTCGTCAGCCTGGTAAGGCCCGTTCCTTCTCCACGCACCAAGCCAGGGGTGCGTATCGTCAGCCCGGTCCGGTCCGTTCCTGCTCCACGCACCAAGCAAGGGGTGTGTATCGTCAGCCCGGTTCGGACAGTTGCTACTCCACGCACCAAGCCAGGGGTGCGCATCGTCAGCCCGGTCCGGTCCGTTCCTGCTCCACGCACCAAGCCAGGGGTGTGTGTCGTCAGTCCAGCTCCGGCCAGCGGGGTCAGACCGGACCAGGGGTACTTTGGGGGGTTGGAGAGGGAGTGGGGCTCAGGCCCGGAGCCGGACCCGCCGCCAAGACGGAGTGCCCACCCGATCCCTCCCCTGTGGTGCTTAGTTGGCGCGGTCGGAGTCCGCGCCTTTAGGGGGGGGTACTGTCACGCCCTGGCTCTGGGGACACTGTTATGTTGAGCCAGGGTGTGAAATTCTATGTTAGTATGTTTCTATGTTGGCCTGAGTGACTCCCAATCAGAGGCAACGAGTGTCAGCTGTTTGCTGGTTGTCTCTGATTGGGAGCCATATTTAACTTTCTGTCTTTCACTTTGGGTTTGTGGTTTCTTGTTCTAGTTGGGTTGTGTTAAACTGTAGACGTCACGTTATCGTTTGTTGTTTTGTTACGTGTGATCATTTTCTATTAAAATATGTTCGCATTCAACGCTGCGCATTGGTCCTCCTCCTTAGACGATCGTGACATTCTCCTTGAAAATCCTCTGGATAAGAGCGTCTGCTAAATAACTCAAATGGAAAATGTTTCACCGATTGTATTATTTGTTTGCATTCATATACAATCAGTTTGTTCTCGCATTTATTTTCCTTGCAACGTTCTCTATTTTCTCTCTCAATACTTTTGGGGGTTTATGTTTTGCTTTGCAATATTTTTATTTTTGTTTACAATATTATTATTTTTGTTTACAATATTATTATTTTTGTTTCCAATATTATTATTTTTGTTTACAATATTATTATTTTTGTTTCCAATATTATTATTTTTGTTTCCAATATTATTATTTTTGTTTACAATATTATTATTTTTGTTTACAATATTATTATTTTTGTTTGTTGTCTGAAGACATGGGAAAAGAGAGGAGGGGAAATTAAAGCCTGGTGCGGTTAGCTAAAGCCCTGGCCCCTCTCAGTATCAAGGATATTGATTGAATGGTATCTGTGTGCTCCAAGGCTGGAGATGCATCACTTGGACCTGACTGCTAATTTGAATCCTCAGCCTCCGTTAGGTCTTTGACATTCAGCCCACTGCTGCTGTTGTGAATGCTTTAACATCTCCTCTTAGTACAGTGACATAAAACACCACTGATGCTAGGCTGATAGATACACTAAACACTAGTCAGTGATGCTAGGCTGATAGATACACTAAACACTAGTCAGTGATGCTAGGCTGATAGATACACTAAACACTAGTCAGTGATGCTAGGCTGATAGAGATACTAGTCAGTGATGCTAGGCTGATAGAGATACTAGTCAGTGATGCTAGGCTGATAGAGATACTAACCACTAGTCAGTGATGCTAGGCTGATAGATACACTAACCACTAGTCAGTGATGCTAGGCTGATAGATACACTAACCACTAGCCAGTGATGCTAGGCTGATAGATACACTAACCACTAGTCAGTGATGCTAGGCTGATAGATACACTAACCACTAGTCAGTGATGCTAGGCTGATAGAGATACTAGTCAGTGATGCTAGGCTGATAGAGATACTAACCCTAGTCAGTGATGCTAGGCTTATAGATACCTAAACACTAGTCAGTGATGCTAGGCTGATAGATACACTACCACTAGTCAGTGATGCTAGGCTGATAGATACATAACACTAGTCAGTGATGCTAGGCTGATATAGTTACTAGTCAGTGATGCTAGGCTGATAGAGATACTAGTCAGTGATGCTAGGCTGATAGAGATACTAGTCAGTGATGCTAGGCTTATAGAGATACTAGTCAGTGATGCTAGGCTGATAGAGATACTAACCTGTCAGTGATGCTAGGCTGATAGAGATACTAGTCAGTGATGCTAGGCTGATAGAGATACTAGTCAGTGATGCTAGGCTGATAGAGATACTAGTCAGTGATGCTAGGCTGATAGAGATACTAACCACTAGTCAGTGATGCTAGGCTGATAGAGATACTAGTCAGTGATGCTAGGCTGATAGAGATACTAACCACTAGTCAGTGATGCTAGGCTGATAGAGATACTAGTCAGTGTTAAATGATAGAGATACTAACCACTAGTCAGTGATGCTAGGCTGATAGAGATACTAGTCAGTGATGCTAGGCTGATAGAGATACTAAAGTCAGTGATGCTAGGCTGATAGAGATACTAGTCAGTGATGCTAGGCTGATAGAGATACTAGTCAGTGATGCTAGGCTGATAGAGATACTAGTCAGTGATGCTAGGCTGATAGAGATACTAGTCAGTGATGCTAGGCTGATAGAGATACTACGTCAGTGATGCTAGGCTGATAGAGATACTAGTCAGTGATGCTAGGCTGATAGAGATACTAGTCAGTGATGCTAGGCTGATAGAGACTAGTCAGTGATGCTAGGCTGATAGAGATACTAGTCAGTGATGCTAGGCTGATAGAGATAATAGTCAGTGATGCTAGGCTGATAGAGATACTAACCACTAGTCAGTGATGCTAGGCTGATAGAGATACTAGTCAGTGATGCTAGGCTGATAGAGATACTAACCACTAGTCAGTGATGCTAGGCTGATAGAGATACTAGTCAGTGATGCTAGGCTGATAGAGATACTAACCACTAGTCAGTGATGCTAGGCTGATAGAGATACTAGTCAGTGATGCTAGGCTGATAGAGATACTAACCACTAGTCAGTGATGCTAGGCTGATAGAGATACTAGTCAGTGATGCTAGGCTGATAGAGATACTAAACACTAGTCAGTGATGCAAGGCTGATAGAGATACTACATAGTCAGTGATGCTAGGCTGATAGAGATACTAACCACTAGTCAGTGATGCTAGGCTGATAGAGATACTAGTCAGTGATGCTAGGCTGATAGAGATACTAAACACTAGTCAGTGATGCTAGGCTGATAGAGATACTAACCACAAGTCAGTGATGCTAGGCTGATAGAGATACTAGTCAGTGATGCTAGGCTGATAGAGATACTAAACACTAGTCAGTGATGCTAGGCTGATAGAGATACTAGTCAGTGATGCTAGGCTGATAGAGATACTAGTCAGTGATGCTAGGCTGATAGAGATACTAGTCAGTGATGCTAGGCTGATAGAGATACTAAACACTAGTCAGTGATGCTAGGCTGATAGAGATACTAGTCAGTGATGCTAGGCTGATACTAGTCAGTGATGCTAGGCTGATAGAGATACTAGTCAGTGATGCTAGGCTGATAGAGATACTAAACACTAGTCAGTGATGCTAGGCTGATAGAGATACTAGTCAGTGATGCTAGGCTGATAGAGATACTAAACACTAGTCAGTGATGCTAGGCTGATAGAGATACTAGTCAGTGATGCTAGGCTGATAGAGATACTAAACACTAGTCAGTGATGCTAGGCTGATAGAGATACTAGTCAGTGATGCTAGGCTGATAGAGATACTAGTCAGTGATGCTAGGCTGATAGAGATACTAGTCAGTGATGCTAGGCTGATAGAGATACTAAACACTAGTCAGTGATGCTAGGCTGATAGAGATACTAGTCAGTGATGCTAGGCTGATAGAGATACTAACCACTAGTCAGTGATGCTAGGCTGATAGAGATACTAGTCAGTGATGCTAGGCTGATAGAGATACTAAACACTAGTCAGTAATGCTAGGCTGATAGAGATACTAACCCTAGTCAGTGATGCTAGGCTGATAGAGATACTAACCACTAGTCAGTGATGCTAGGCTGATAGAGATACTAGTCAGTGATGCTAGGCTGATAGAGATACTAAACACTAGTCAGTGATGCTAGGCTGATAGAGATACTAACCACAAGTCAGTGATGCTAGGCTGATAGAGATACTAGTCAGTGATGCTAGGCTGATAGAGATACTAGTCAGTGATGCTAGGCTGATAGAGATAATAGTCAGTGATGCTAGGCTGATAGAGATACTAGTCAGTGATGCTAGGCTGATAGAGATACTAGTCAGTGATGCTAGGCTGATAGAGATACTAAACACTAGTCAGTGATGCTAGGCTGATAGAGATACTAACCACTAGTCAGTGATGCTAGGCTGATAGAGATACTAGTCAGTGATGCTAGGCTGATAGAGATACTAAACACTAGTCAGTGATGCTAGGCTGATAGAGATACTAACCACTAGTCAGTGATGCTAGGCTGATAGAGATACTAGTCAGTGATGCTAGGCTGATAGAGATACTAGTCAGTGATGCTAGGCTTATAGAGATACTAAACACTAGTCAGTGATGCTAGGCTGATAGAGATACTAGTCAGTGATGCTAGGCTGATAGAGATACTAGTCAGTGATGCTAGGCTGATAGAGATACTAACCACTAGTCAGTGATGCTAGGCTGATAGAAATACTAAACACTAGTCAGTGATGCTAGGCTGATAGAGATACTAAACACTAGTCAGTGATGCTAGGCTGATAGAGATACTAGTCAGTGATGCTAGGCTGATAGAGATACTAGTCAGTGATGCTAGGCTGATAGAGATACTAACCACTAGTCAGTGATGCTAGGCTGATATAGATACTAGTCAGTGATGCTAGGCTGATAGAGATACTAGTCAGTGATGCTAGGCTGATAGTGATATTAAACACTAGTCAGTGATGCTAGGCTGATAGAGATACTAGTCAGTGATGCTAGGCTGATAGAGATACTAAACACTAGTCAGTGATGCTAGGCTGATAGAGATACTAACCACTAGTCAGTGATGCTAGGCTGATAGAGATACTAGTCAGTGATGCTAGGCTGATAGAGATACTAGTCAGTGATGCTAGGCTGATAGAGATACTAGTCAGTGATGCTAGGCTGATAGAGATACTAGTCAGTGATGCTAGGCTGATAGAGATACTAGTCAGTGATGCTAGGCTGATAGAGATACTAGTCAGTGATGCTAGGCTGATAGAGATACTAGTCAGTGATGCTAGGCTGATAGAGATACTAACCACTAGTCAGTGATGCTAGGCTGATAGAGATACTAGTCAGTGATGCTAGGCTGATAGAGATACTAACCACTAGTCAGTGATGCTAGGCTGATAGAGATACTAGTCAGTGATGCTAGGCTGATAGAGATACTAACCACTAGTCAGTGATGCTAGGCTGATAGAGATACTAGTCAGTGATGCTAGGCTGATAGAGATACTACCCACTAGTCAGTGATGCTAGGCTGATAGAGATACTAGTCAGTGATGCTAGGCTGATAGAGATACTAACCACTAGTCAGTGATGCTAGGCTGATAGAGATACTAGTCGTGATGCTAGGCTGATAGAGATACTAGTCAGTGATGCTAGGCTGATAGAGATACTAAACACTAGTCAGTGATGCTAGGCTGATAGAGATACTAGTCAGTGATGCTAGGCTGATAGAGATACTAGTCAGTGATGCTAGGCTGAAAGAGATACTAGTCATTGATGCTAGGCTGATAGAGATACTAGTCAGTGATGCTAGGCTGATAGAGATACTAGTCAGTGATGCTAGGCTGATAGAGATACTAGTCAGTGATGCTAGGCTGATAGAGATACTAACCACTAGTCAGTGATGCTAGGCTGATAGAGATACTAGTCAGTGATGCTAGGCTGATAGAGATACTAGTCAGAGATGCTAGGCTGATAGAGATACTAGTCAGTGATGCTAGGCTGATAGAGATACTAGTCAGTGATGCTAGGCTGATAGAGATACTAACCACTAGTCAGTGATGCTAGGCTGATAGAGCTACTAGTCAGTGATGCTAGGCTGATAGAGATACTAACCACTAGTCTGTGATGCTAGGCTGATAGAGATACTAGTCAGTGATGCTAGGCTGATAGAGATACTAACCACTAGTCAGTGATGCTAGGCTGATAGAGATACTAACCACTAGTCAGTGATGCTAGGCTGATATAGATACTAGTCAGTGATGCTAGGCTGATAGAGATACTAGTCAGTGATGCTAGGCTGATAGTGATATTAAACACTAGTCAGTGATGCTAGGCTGATAGAGATACTAGTCAGTGATGCTAGGCTGATAGAGATACTAAACACTAGTCAGTGATGCTAGGCTGATAGAGATACTAACCACTAGTCAGTGATGCTAGGCTGATAGAGATACTAGTCAGTGATGCTAGGCTGATAGAGATACTAGTCAGTGATGCTAGGCTGATAGAGATACTAGTCAGTGATGCTAGGCTGATAGAGATACTAGTCAGTGATGCTAGGCTGATAGAGATACTAGTCAGTGATGCTAGGCTGATAGAGATACTAGTCAGTGATGCTAGGCTGATAGAGATACTAGTCAGTGATGCTAGGCTGATAGAGATACTAACCACTAGTCAGTGATGCTAGGCTGATAGAGATACTAGTCAGTGATGCTAGGCTGATAGAGATACTAACCACTAGTCAGTGATGCTAGGCTGATAGAGATACTAGTCAGTGATGCTAGGCTGATAGAGATACTAACCACTAGTCAGTGATGCTAGGCTGATAGAGATACTAGTCAGTGATGCTAGGCTGATAGAGATACTAACCACTAGTCAGTGATGCTAGGCTGATAGAGATACTAGTCAGTGATGCTAGGCTGATAGAGATACTAACCACTAGTCAGTGATGCTAGGCTGATAGAGATACTAGTCAGTGATGCTAGGCTGATAGAGATACAAAACATTAGTCAGTGATGCTAGGCTGATAGAGATACTAGTCAGTGATGCTAGGCTGATAGAGATACTAGTCAGTGATGCTAGGCTGAAAGAGATACTAGTCAGTGATGCTAGGCTGATAGAGATAATAGTCAGTGATGCTAGGCTGATATAGATACTAGTCAGTGATGCTAGGCTGATAGAGATACTAGTCAGTGATGCTAGGCTGATAGAGATACTAACCACTAGTCAGTGATGCTAGGCTGATAGAGATACTAGTCAGTGATGCTAGGCTGATAGAGATACTAGTCAGAGATGCTAGGCTGATAGAGATACTAGTCAGTGATGCTAGGCTGATAGAGATACTAGTCAGTGATGCTAGGCTGATAGAGATACTAACCACTAGTCAGTGATGCTAGGCTGATAGAGCTACTAGTCAGTGATGCTAGGCTGATAGAGATACTAACCACTAGTCAGTGATGCTAGGCTGATAGAGATACTAGTCAGTGATGCTAGGCTGATAGAGATACTAACCACTAGTCAGTGATGCTAGGCTGATAGAGATACTAGTCAGTGATGCTAGGCTGATAGAGATACTAAACACTAGTCAGTAATGCTAGGCTGATAGAGATACTAGTCAGTGATGCTAGGCTGATAGAGATACTAAACACTAGTCAGTGATGCTAGGCTGATAGAGATACTAACCACTAGTCAGTGATGCTAGGCTGATAGAGATACTAACCACTAGTCAGTGATGCTAGGCTGATAGAGATACTAGTCAGTGATGCTAGGCTGATAGAGATACTAAACACTAGTCAGTGATGCTAGGCTGATAGAGATACTAACCACTAGTCAGTGATGCTAGGCTGATAGAGATACTAGTCAGTGATGCTAGGCTGATAGAGATACTAAACACTAGTCAGTGATGCTAGGCTGATAGAGATACTAGTCAGTGATGCTAGGCTGATAGAGATACTAGTCAGTGATGCTAGGCTGATAGAGATACTAGTCAGTGATGCTAGGCTGATAGAGATACTAAACACTAGTTAGTGATGCTAGGCTGATAGAGATACTAGTCAGTGATGCTAGGCTGATAGAGATACTAGTCAGTGATGCTAGGCTGATAGAGATACTAGTCAGTGATGCTAGGCTGATAGAGATACTAAACACTAGTCAGTGATGCTAGGCTGATAGAGATACTAACCACTAGTCAGTGATGCTAGGCTGATAGAGATACTAGTCAGTGATGCTAGGCTGATAGAGATACTAAACACTAGTCAGTGATGCTAGGCTGATAGAGATACTAGTCAGTGATGCTAGGCTGATAGAGATACTAGTCAGTGATGCTAGGCTGATAGAGATACTAGTCAGTGATGCTAGGCTGATAGAGATACTAAACACTAGTCAGTGATGCTAGGCTGATAGAGATACTAACCACTAGTCAGTGATGCTAGGCTGATAGAGATACTAGTCAGTGATGCTAGGCTGATAGAGATACTAAACACTAGTCAGTGATGCTAGGCTGATAGAGATACTAACCACTAGTCAGTGATGCTAGGCTGATAGAGATACTAGTCAGTGATGCTGGGCTGATAGAGATACTAGTCAGTGATGCTAGGCTTATAGAGATACTAAACACTAGTCAGTGATGCTAGGCTGATAGAGATACTAGTCAGTGATGCTAGGCTGATAGAGATACTAGTCAGTGATGCTAGGCTGATAGAGATACTAACCACTAGTCAGTGATGCTAGGCTGATAGAGATACTAACCACTAGTCAGTGATGCTAGGCTGATAGAGATACTAACCACTAGTCAGTGATGCTAGGCTGATAGAGATACTAACCACTAGTCAGTGATGCTAGGCTGATAGAGATACTAGTCAGTGATGCTAGGCTGATAGAGATACTAAACACTAGTCAGTGATGCTAGGCTGATAGAGATACTAACCACTAGTCAGTGATGCTAGGCTGATAGAGATACTAGTCAGTGATGCTAGGCTGATAGAGATACTAAACACTAGTCAGTGATGCTAGGCTGATAGAGATACTAGTCAGTGATGCTAGGCTGATAGAGATACTAGTCAGTGATGCTAGGCTGATAGAGATACTAGTCAGTGATGCTAGGCTGATAGAGATACTAAACACTAGTTAGTGATGCTAGGCTGATAGAGATACTAGTCAGTGATGCTAGGCTGATAGAGATACTAGTCAGTGATGCTAGGCTGATAGAGATACTAGTCAGTGATGCTAGGCTGATAGAGATACTAAACACTAGTCAGTGATGCTAGGCTGATAGAGATACTAACCACTAGTCAGTGATGCTAGGCTGATAGAGATACTAGTCAGTGATGCTAGGCTGATAGAGATACTAAACACTAGTCAGTGATGCTAGGCTGATAGAGATACTAGTCAGTGATGCTAGGCTGATAGAGATACTAGTCAGTGATGCTAGGCTGATAGAGATACTAGTCAGTGATGCTAGGCTGATAGAGATACTAAACACTAGTCAGTGATGCTAGGCTGATAGAGATACTAACCACTAGTCAGTGATGCTAGGCTGATAGAGATACTAGTCAGTGATGCTAGGCTGATAGAGATACTAAACACTAGTCAGTGATGCTAGGCTGATAGAGATACTAACCACTAGTCAGTGATGCTAGGCTGATAGAGATACTAGTCAGTGATGCTAGGCTGATAGAGATACTCAGTCAGTGATGCTAGGCTGATAGAGATACTAGTCAGTGATGCTAGGCTGATAGAGATACTAGTCAGTGATGCTAGGCTGATAGAGATACTAACCACTAGTCAGTGATGCTAGGCTGATAGAGATACTAAACACTAGTCAGTGATGCTAGGCTGATAGAGATACTAAACACTAGTCAGTGATGCTAGGCTGATAGAGATACTAAACACTAGTCAGTGATGCTAGGCTGATAGAGATACTAGTCAGTGATGCTAGGCTGATAGAGATACTAGTCAGTGATGCTAGGCTGATAGAGATACTAACCACTAGTCAGTGATGCTAGGCTGATAGAGATACTAGTCAGTGATGCTAGGCTGATAGAGATACTAGTCAGTGATGCTAGGCTGATAGTGATATTAAACACTAGTCAGTGATGCTAGGCTGATAGAGATACTAGTCAGTGATGCTAGGCTGATAGAGATACTAAACACTAGTCAGTGATGCTAGGCTGATAGAGATACTAACCACTAGTCAGTGATGCTAGGCTGATAGAGATACTAGTCAGTGATGCTAGGCTGATAGAGATACTAGTCAGTGATGCTAGGCTGATAGAGATACTAGTCAGTGATGCTAGGCTGATAGAGATACTAGTCAGTGATGCTAGGCTGATAGAGATACTAGTCAGTGATGCTAGGCTGATAGAGATACTAGTCAGTGATGCTAGGCTGATAGAGATACTAGTCAGTGATGCTAGGCTGATAGAGATACTAACCACTAGTCAGTGATGCTAGGCTGATAGAGATACTAGTCAGTGATGCTAGGCTGATAGAGATACTAACCACTAGTCAGTGATGCTAGGCTGATAGAGATACTAGTCAGTGATGCTAGGCTGATAGAGATACTAACCACTAGTCAGTGATGCTAGGCTGATAGAGATACTAGTCAGTGATGCTAGGCTGATAGAGATACTACCCACTAGTCAGTGATGCTAGGCTGATAGAGATACTAGTCAGTGATGCTAGGCTGATAGAGATACTAACCACTAGTCAGTGATGCTAGGCTGATAGAGATACTAGTCAGTGATGCTAGGCTGATAGAGATACTAGTCAGTGATGCTAGGCTGATAGAGATACTAGTCAGTGATGCTAGGCTGATAGAGATACTAGTCAGTGATGCTAGGCTGAAAGAGATACTAGTCATTGATGCTAGGCTGATAGAGATACTAGTCAGTGATGCTAGGCTGATAGAGATACTAGTCAGTGATGCTAGGCTGATAGAGATACTAGTCAGGGATGCTAGGCTGATAGAGATACTAACCACTAGTCAGTGATGCTAGGCTGATAGAGATACCTAGTCAGTGATGCTAGGCTGATAGAGATACTAGTCAGAGATGCTAGGCTGATAGAGATACTAGTCAGTGATGCTAGGCTGATAGAGATACTAGTCAGTGATGCTAGGCTGATAGAGATACTAACCACTAGTCAGTGATGCTAGGCTGATAGAGCTACTAGTCAGTGATGCTAGGCTGATAGAGATACTAACCACTAGTCTGTGATGCTAGGCTGATAGAGATACTAGTCAGTGATGTTAGGCTGATAGAGATACTAACCACTAGTCAGTGATGCTAGGCTGATAGAGATACTAACCACTAGTCAGTGATGTTAGGCTGATATAGATACTAGTCAGTGATGCTAGGCTGATAGAGATACTAGTCAGTGATGCTAGGCTGATAGTGATATTAAACACTAGTCAGTGATGCTAGGCTGATAGAGATACTAGTCAGGATGCTAGGCTGATAGAGATACTAAAACTAGTCAGTGATGCTAGGCTGATAGAGATACTAACCACTAGTCAGTGATGCTAGGCTGATAGAGATACTAGTCAGTGATGCTAGGCTGATAGAGATACTAGTCAGTGATGCTAGGCTGATAGAGATACTAGTCAGTGATGCTAGGCTGATAGAGATACTAGTCAGTGATGCTAGGCTGATAGAGATACTAGTCAGTGATGCTAGGCTGATAGAGATACTAGTCAGTGATGCTAGGCTGATAGAGATACTAGTCAGTGATGCTAGGCTGATAGAGATACTAACCACTAGTCAGTGATGCTAGGCTGATAGAGATACTAGTCAGTGATGCTAGGCTGATAGAGATACTAACCACTAGTCAGTGATGCTAGGCTGATAGAGATACTAGTCAGTGATGCTAGGCTGATAGAGATACTAACCACTAGTCAGTGATGCTAGGCTGATAGAGATACTAGTCAGTGATGCTAGGCTGATAGAGATACTAACCACTAGTCAGTGATGCTAGGCTGATAGAGATACTAGTCAGTGATGCTAGGCTGATAGAGATACTAACCACTAGTCAGTGATGCTAGGCTGATAGAGATACTAGTCAGTGATGCTAGGCTGATAGAGATACTAAACACTAGTCAGTGATGCTAGGCTGATAGAGATACTAGTCAGTGATGCTAGGCTGATAGAGATACTAGTCAGTGATGCTAGGCTGAAAGAGATACTAGTCAGTGATGCTAGGCTGATAGAGATACTAGTCAGTGATGCTAGGCTGATAGAGATACTAGTCAGTGATGCTAGGCTGATAGAGATACTAGTCAGTGATGCTAGGCTGATAGAGATACTAACCACTAGTCAGTGATGCTAGGCTGATAGAGATACTAGTCAGTGATGCTAGGCTGATAGAGATACTAGTCAGAGATGCTAGGCTGATAGAGATACTAGTCAGTGATGCTAGGCTGATAGAGATACTAGTCAATGATGCTAGGCTGATAGAGATACTAACCACTAGTCAGTGATGCTAGGCTGATAGAGCTTCTAGTCAGTGATGCTAGGCTGATAGAGATACTAACCACTAGTCAGTGATGCTAGGCTGATAGAGATACTAGTCAGTGATGCTAGGCTGATAGAGATACTAACCACTAGTCAGTGATGCTAGGCTGATAGAGATACTAGTCAGTGATAATAGGCTGATAGAGATACTAAACACTAGTCAGTAATGCTAGGCTG
The DNA here is from genome assembly GCF_020615455.1 of Coregonus clupeaformis. Classification (NCBI taxonomy): domain Eukaryota; kingdom Metazoa; phylum Chordata; class Actinopteri; order Salmoniformes; family Salmonidae; genus Coregonus; species Coregonus clupeaformis. The sequence continues at coordinate 37,636 of NW_025535400.1, read as the reverse complement.
ATAGAGATACTAGTCAGTGATGCTAGGCTGATAGAGATACTAAACACTAGTCAGTGATGCTAGGCTGATAGAGATACTAACCACTAGTCAGTGATGCTAGGCTGATAGAGATACTAACCACTAGTCAGTGATGCTAGGCTGATAGAGATACTAGTCAGTGATGCTAGGCTGATAGAGATACTAAACACTAGTCAGTGATGCTAGGCTGATAGAGATACTAACCACTAGTCAGTGATGCTAGGCTGATAGAGATACTAGTCAGTGATGCTAGGCTGATAGAGATACTAAACACTAGTCAGTGATGCTAGGCTGATAGAGATACTAGTCAGTGATGCTAGGCTGATAGAGATACTAGTCAGTGATGCTAGGCTGATAGAGATACTAGTCAGTGATGCTAGGCTGATAGAGATACTAAACACTAGTTAGTGATGCTAGGCTGATAGAGATACTAGTCAGTGATGCTAGGCTGATAGAGATACTAGTCAGTGATGCTGGCTGATAGAGATACTAGTCAGTGATGCTAGGCTGATAGAGATACTAAACACTAGTCAGTGATGCTAGGCTGATAGAGATACTAACCACTAGTCAGTGATGCTAGGCTGATAGAGATACTAGTCAGTGATGCTAGGCTGATAGAGATACTAAACACTAGTCAGTGATGCTAGGCTGATAGAGATACTAACCACTAGTCAGTGATGCTAGGCTGATAGAGATACTAGTCAGTGATGCTAGGCTGATAGAGATACTAGTCAGTGATGCTAGGCTGATAGAGATACTAGTCAGTGATGCTAGGCTGATAGAGATACTAAACACTAGTCAGTGATGCTAGGCTGATAGAGATACCTAGTCAGTGATGCTAGGCTGATAGAGATACTAGTCAGTGATGCTAGGCTGATAGAGATACTAACCACTAGTCAGTGATGCTAGGCTGATAGAAATACTAAACACTAGTCAGTGATGCTAGGCTGATAGAGATACTAAACACTAGTCAGTGATGCTAGGGTGATAGAGATACTAGTCAGTGATGCTAGGCTGATAGAGATACTAGTCAGTGATGCTAGGCTGATAGAGATACTAACCACTAGTCAGTGGTGCTAGGCTGATAGAGATACTAGTCAGTGATGCTAGGCTGATAGAGATACTAGTCAGTGATGCTAGGCTGATAGAGATACTAGTCAGTGATGCTAGGCTGATAGTGATATTAAACACTAGTCAGTGATGCTAGGCTGATAGAGATACTAGTCAGTGATGCTAGGCTGATAGAGATACTAAACACTAGTCAGTGATGCTAGGCTGATAGAGATACTAACCACTAGTCAGTGATGCTAGGCTGATAGAGATACTAGTCAGTGATGCTAGGCTGATAGAGATACTGGTCAGTGATGCTAGGCTGATAGAGATACTAGTCAGTGATGCTAGGCTGATAGAGATACTAGTCAGTGATGCTAGGCTGATAGAGATACTAAACCCTAGTCAGTGATGCTATCCTGATAGAGATACTAGTCAGTGATGCTAGGCTGATAGAGATACTAGTCAGTGATGCTAGGCTGATAGAGATACTAAACACTAGTTAGTGATGCTAGGCTGATAGAGATACTAGTCAGTGATGCTAGGCTGATAGAGATACTAGTCAGTGATGCTAGGCTGATAGAGATACTAGTCAGTGATGCTAGGCTGATAGAGATACTAAACACTAGTCAGTGATGCTAGGCTGATAGAGATACTAACCACTAGTCAGTGATGCTAGGCTGATAGAGATACTAGTCAGTGATGCTAGGCTGATAGAGATACTAGTCAGTGATGCTAGGCTGATAGAGATACTAGTCAGTGATGCTAGGCTGATAGAGATACTAGTCAGTGATGCTAGGCTGATAGAGATACTAGTCAGTGATGCTAGGCTGATAGAGATACTAGTCAGTGATGCTAGGCTGATAGAGATACTAGTCAGTGATGCTAGGCTGATAGAGATACTAACCACTAGTCAGTGATGCTAGGCTGATAGAGATACTAGTCAGTGATGCTAGGCTGATAGAGATACTAACCACTAGTCAGTGATGCTAGGCTGATAGAGATACTAGTCAGTGATGCTAGGCTGATAGAGATACTAACCACTAGTCAGTGATGCTAGGCTGATAGAGATACTAGTCAGTGATGCTAGGCTGATAGAGATACTAACCACTAGTCAGTGATGCTAGGCTGATAGAGATACTAGTCAGTGATGCTAGGCTGATAGAGATACTAACCACTAGTCAGTGATGCTAGGCTGATAGAGCTACTAGTCAGTGATGCTAGGCTGATAGAGATACTAAACACTAGTCAGTGATGCTAGGCTGATAGAGCTACTAGTCAGTGATGCTAGGCTGATAGAGATACTAGTCAGTGATGCTAGGCTGAAAGAGATACTAGTCAGTGATGCTAGGCTGATAGAGATACTAGTCAGTGATGCTAGGCTGATAGAGATACTAGTCAGTGATGCTAGGCTGATAGAGATACTAGTCAGTGATGCTAGGCTGATAGAGATACTAACCACTAGTCAGTGATGCTAGGCTGATAGAGATACTAGTCAGTGATGCTAGGCTGATAGAGATACTAGTCAGAAATGCTAGGCTGATAGAGATACTAGTCAGTGATGCTAGGCTGATAGAGATACTAGTCAGTGATGCTAGGCTGATAGAGATACTAACCACTAGTCAGTGATGCTAGGCTGATAGAGCTACTAGTCAGTGATGCTAGGCTGATAGAGATACTAACCACTAGTCAGTGATGCTAGGCTGATAGAGATACTAGTCAGTGATGCTAGGCTGATAGAGATACTAACCACTAGTCAGTGATGCTAGGCTGATAGAGATACTAGTCAGTGATGCTAGGCTGATAGAGATACTAAACACTAGTCAGTAATGCTAGGCTGATAGAGATACTAGTCAGTGATGCTAGGCTGATAGAGATACTAAACACTAGTCAGTGATGCTAGGCTGATAGAGATACTAACCACTAGTCAGTGATGCTAGGCTGATAGAGATACTAACCACTAGTCAGTGATGCTAGGCTGATAGAGATACTAGTCAGTGATGCTAGGCTGATAGAGATACTAAACACTAGTCAGTGATGCTAGGCTGATAGAGATACTAACCACTAGTCAGTGATGCTAGGCTGATAGAGGTACTAGTCAGTGATGCTAGGCTGATAGAGATACTAAACACTAGTCAGTGATGCTAGGCTGATAGAGATACTAGTCAGTGATGCTAGGCTGATAGAGATACTAGTCAGTGATGCTAGGCTGATAGAGATACTAGTCAGTGATGCTAGGCTGATAGAGATACTAAACACTAGTTAGTGATGCTAGGCTGATAGAGATACTAGTCAGTGATGCTAGGCTGATAGAGATACTAGTCAGTGATGCTAGGCTGATAGAGATACTAGTCAGTGATGCTAGGCTGATAGAGATACTAAACACTAGTCAGTGATGCTAGGCTGATAGAGATACTAACCACTAGTCAGTGATGCTAGGCTGATAGAGATACTAGTCAGTGATGCTAGGCTGATAGAGATACTAAACACTAGTCAGTGATGCTAGGCTGATAGAGATACTAACCACTAGTCAGTGATGCTAGGCTGATAGAGATACTAGTCAGTGATGCTAGGCTGATAGAGATACTAGTCAGTGATGCTAGGCTGATAGAGATACTAGTCAGTGATGCTAGGCTGATAGAGATACTAAAACACTAGTCAGTGATGCTAGGCTGATAGAGATACCTAGTCAGTGATGCTAGGCTGATAGAGATACTAGTCAGTGATGCTAGGCTGATAGAGATACTAACCACTAGTCAGTGATGCTAGGCTGATAGAAATACTAAACACTAGTCAGTGATGCTAGGCTGATAGAGATACTAAACACTAGTCAGTGATGCTAGGGTGATAGAGATACTAGTCAGTGATGCTAGGCTGATAGAGATACTAGTCAGTGATGCTAGGCTGATAGAGATACTAACCACTAGTCAGTGGTGCTAGGCTGATAGAGATACTAGTCAGTGATGCTAGGCTGATAGAGATACTAGTCAGTGATGCTAGGCTGATAGAGATACTAGTCAGTGATGCTAGGCTGATAGTGATATTAAACACTAGTCAGTGATGCTAGGCTGATAGAGATACTAGTCAGTGATGCTAGGCTGATAGAGATACTAAACACTAGTCAGTGATGCTAGGCTGATAGAGATACTAACCACTAGTCAGTGATGCTAGGCTGATAGAGATACTAGTCAGTGATGCTAGGCTGATAGAGATACTGGTCAGTGATGCTAGGCTGATAGAGATACTAGTCAGTGATGCTAGGCTGATAGAGATACTAGTCAGTGATGCTAGGCTGATAGAGATACTAAACCCTAGTCAGTGATGCTATCCTGATAGAGATACTAGTCAGTGATGCTAGGCTGATAGAGATACTAGTCAGTGATGCTAGGCTGATAGAGATACTAAACACTAGTTAGTGATGCTAGGCTGATAGAGATACTAGTCAGTGATGCTAGGCTGATAGAGATACTAGTCAGTGATGCTAGGCTGATAGAGATACTAGTCAGTGATGCTAGGCTGATAGAGATACTAAACACTAGTCAGTGATGCTAGGCTGATAGAGATACTAACCACTAGTCAGTGATGCTAGGCTGATAGAGATACTAGTCAGTGATGCTAGGCTGATAGAGATACTAAACACTAGTCAGTGATGCTAGGCTGATAGAGATACTAACCACTAGTCAGTGATGCTAGGCTGATAGAGATACTAGTCAGTGATGCTAGGCTGATAGAGATACTAGTCAGTGATGCTAGGCTGATAGAGATACTAGTCAGTGATGCTAGGCTGATAGAGATACTAAACACTAGTCAGTGATGCTAGGCTGATAGAGATACCTAGTCAGTGATGCTAGGCTGATAGAGATACTAGTCAGTGATGCTAGGCTGATAGAGATACTAACCACTAGTCAGTGATGCTAGGCTGATAGAAATACTAAACACTAGTCAGTGATGCTAGGCTGATAGAGATACTAAACACTAGTCAGTGATGCTAGGGTGATAGAGATACTAGTCAGTGATGCTAGGCTGATAGAGATACTAGTCAGTGATGCTAGGCTGATAGAGATACTAGTCAGTGATGCTAGGCTGAAAGAGATACTAGTCAGTGATGCTAGGCTGATAGAGATACTAGTCAGTGATGCTAGGCTGATAGAGATACTAGTCAGTGATGCTAGGCTGATAGAGATACTAGTCAGTGATGCTAGGCTGATAGAGATACTAACCACTAGTCAGTGATGCTAGGCTGATAGAGATACTAGTCAGTGATGCTAGGCTGATAGAGATACTAGTCAGAGATGCTAGGCTGATAGAGATACTAGTCAGTGATGCTAGGCTGATAGAGATACTAGTCAGTGATGCTAGGCTGATAGAGATAATAGTCAGTGATGCTAGGCTGATAGAGATACTAACCACTAGTCAGTGATGCTAGGCTGATAGAGATACTAGTCAGTGATGCTAGGCTGATAGAGATACTAACCACTAGTCAGTGATGCTAGGCTGATAGAGATACTAGTCAGTGATGCTAGGCTGATAGAGATACTAACCACTAGTCAGTGATGCTAGGCTGATAGAGATACTAGTCAGTGATGCTAGGCTGATAGAGATACTAACCACTAGTCAGTGATGCTAGGCTGATAGAGATACTAGTCAGTGATGCTAGGCTGATAGAGATACTAAACACTAGTCAGTAATGCTAGGCTGATAGAGATACTAACCACTAGTCAGTGATGCTAGGCTGATAGAGATACTAACCACTAGTCAGTGATGCTAGGCTGATAGAGATACTAGTCAGTGATGCTAGGCTGATAGAGATACTAAACACTAGTCAGTGATGCTAGGCTGATAGAGATACTAACCACAAGTCAGTGATGCTAGGCTGATAGAGATACTAGTCAGTGATGCTAGGCTGATAGAGATACTAAACACTAGTCAGTGATGCTAGGCTGATAGAGATACTAGTCAGTGATGCTAGGCTGATAGAGATACTAGTCAGTGATGCTAGGCTGATAGAGATACTAGTCAGTGATGCTAGGCTGATAGAGATACTAAACACTAGTCAGTGATGCTAGGCTGATAGAGATACTAGTCAGTGATGCTAGGCTGATAGAGATACTAGTCAGTGATGCTAGGCTGATAGAGATACTATGTCAGTGATGCTAGGCTGATAGAGATACTAGTCAGTGATGCTAGGCTGATAGAGATACTAAACACTAGTCAGTGATGCTAGGCTGATAGAGATACTAGTCAGTGATGCTAGGCTGATAGAGATACTAAACACTAGTCAGTGATGCTAGGCTGATAGAGATACTAGTCAGTGATGCTAGGCTGATAGAGATACTAAACACTAGTCAGTGATGCTAGGCTGATAGAGATACTAGTCAGTGATGCTAGGCTGATAGAGATACTAGTCAGTGATAATAGGCTGATAGAGATACTAGTCAGTGATGCTAGGCTGATAGAGATACTAAACACTAGTCAGTGATGCTAGGCTGATAGAGATACTATGTCAGTGATGCTAGGCTGATAGAGATACTAGTCAGTGATGCTAGGCTGATAGAGATACTAGTCAGTGATGCTAGGCTGATAGAGATACTAAACACTAGTCAGTGATGCTAGGCTGATAGAGATACTAACCACTAGTCAGTGATGCTAGGCTGATAGAGATACTAGTCAGTGATGCTAGGCTGATAGAGATACTAAACACTAGTCAGTGATGCTAGGCTGATAGAGATACTAACCACTAGTCAGTGATGCTAGGCTGATAGAGATACTAGTCAGTGATGCTAGGCTGATAGAGATACTAGTCAGTGATGCTAGGCTTATAGAGATACTAAACACTAGTCAGTGATGCTAGGCTGATAGAGATACTAGTCAGTGATGCTAGGCTGATAGAGATACTAGTCAGTGATGCTAGGCTGATAGAGATACTAACCACTAGTCAGTGATGCTAGGCTGATAGAAATACTAAACACTAGTCAGTGATGCTAGGCTGATAGAGATACTAAACACTAGTCAGTGATGCTAGGCTGATAGAGATACTAGTCAGTGATGCTAGGCTGATAGAGATACTAGTCAGTGATGCTAGGCTGATAGAGATACTAACCACTAGTCAGTGATGCTAGGCTGATATAGATACTAGTCAGTGATGCTAGGCTGATAGAGATACTAGTCAGTGATGCTAGGCTGATAGTGATATTAAACACTAGTCAGTGATGCTAGGCTGATAGAGATACTAGTCAGTGATGCTAGGCTGATAGAGATACTAAACACTAGTCAGTGATGCTAGGCTGATAGAGATACTAGTCAGTGATGCTAGGCTGATAGAGATACTAGTCAGTGATGCTAGGCTGATAGAGATACTAGTCAGTGATGCTAGGCTGATAGAGATACTAGTCAGTGATGCTAGGCTGATAGAGATACTAGTCAGTGATGCTAGGCTGATAGAGATACTAGTCAGTGATGCTAGGCTGATAGAGATACTAGTCAGTGATGCTAGGCTGATAGAGATACTAGTCAGTGATGCTAGGCTGATAGAGATACTAACCACTAGTCAGTGATGCTAGGCTGATAGAGATACTAGTCAGTGATGCTAGGCTGATAGAGATACTAACCACTAGTCAGTGATGCTAGGCTGATAGAGATACTAGTCAGTGATGCTAGGCTGATAGAGATACTAACCACTAGTCAGTGATGCTAGGCTGATAGAGATACTAGTCAGTGATGCTAGGCTGATAGAGATACTAGTCAGTGATGCTAGGCTGATAGAGATACTAAACACTAGTCAGTGATGCTAGGCTGATAGAGATACTAGTCAGTGATGCTAGGCTGATAGAGATACTAGTCAGTGATGCTAGGCTGAAAGAGATACTAGTCATTGATGCTAGGCTGATAGAGATACTAGTCAGTGATGCTAGGCTGATAGAGATACTAGTCAGTGATGCTAGGCTGATAGAGATACTAGTCAGTGATGCTAGGCTGATAGAGATACTAACCACTAGTCAGTGATGCTAGGCTGATAGAGATACTAGTCAGTGATGCTAGGCTGATAGAGATACTAGTCAGAGATGCTAGGCTGATAGAGATACTAGTCAGTGATGCTAGGCTGATAGAGATACTAGTCAGTGATGCTAGGCTGATAGAGATACTAACCACTAGTCAGTGATGCTAGGCTGATAGAGCTACTAGTCAGTGATGCTAGGCTGATAGAGATACTAACCACTAGTCTGTGATGCTAGGCTGATAGAGATACTAGTCAGTGATGCTAGGCTGATAGAGATACTAACCACTAGTCAGTGATGCTAGGCTGATAGAGATACTAACCACTAGTCAGTGATGCTAGGCTGATATAGATACTAGTCAGTGATGCTAGGCTGATAGAGATACTAGTCAGTGATGCTAGGCTGATAGTGATATTAAACACTAGTCAGTGATGCTAGGCTGATAGAGATACTAGTCAGTGATGCTAGGCTGATAGAGATACTAAACACTAGTCAGTGATGCTAGGCTGATAGAGATACTAACCACTAGTCAGTGATGCTAGGCTGATAGAGATACTAGTCAGTGATGCTAGGCTGATAGAGATACTAGTCAGTGATGCTAGGCTGATAGAGATACTAGTCAGTGATGCTAGGCTGATAGAGATACTAGTCAGTGATGCTAGGCTGATAGAGATACTAGTCAGTGATGCTAGGCTGATAGAGATACTAGTCAGTGATGCTAGGCTGATAGAGATACTAGTCAGTGATGCTAGGCTGATAGAGATACTAACCACTAGTCAGTGATGCTAGGCTGATAGAGATACTAGTCAGTGATGCTAGGCTGATAGAGATACTAACCACTAGTCAGTGATGCTAGGCTGATAGAGATACTAGTCAGTGATGCTAGGCTGATAGAGATACTAACCACTAGTTAGTGATGCTAGGCTGATAGAGATACTAGTCAGTGATGCTAGGCTGATAGAGATACTAACCACTAGTCAGTGATGCTAGGCTGATAGAGATACTAGTCAGTGATGCTAGGCTGATAGAGATACTAACCACTAGTCAGTGATGCTAGGCTGATAGAGATACTAGTCAGTGATGCTAGGCTGATAGAGATACTAGTCAGTGATGCTAGGCTGATAGAGATACTAAACACTAGTCAGTGATGCTAGGCTGATAGAGATACTAGTCAGTGATGCTAGGCTGATAGAGATACTAGTCAGTGATGCTAGGCTGAAAGAGATACTAGTCAGTGATGCTAGGCTGATAGAGATACTAGTCAGTGATGCTAGGCTGATAGAGATACTAGTCAGTGATGCTAGGCTGATAGAGATACTAGTCAGTGATGCTAGGCTGATAGAGATACTAACCACTAGTCAGTGATGCTAGGCTGATAGAGATACTAGTCAGTGATGCTAGGCTGATAGAGATACTAGTCAGAGATGCTAGGCTGATAGAGATACTAGTCAGTGATGCTAGGCTGATAGAGATACTAGTCAGTGATGCTAGGCTGATAGAGATACTAACCACTAGTCAGTGATGCTAGGCTGATAGAGCTACTAGTCAGTGATGCTAGGCTGATAGAGATACTAACCACTAGTCAGTGATGCTAGGCTGATAGAGATACTAGTCAGTGATGCTAGGCTGATAGAGATACTAACCACTAGTCAGTGATGCTAGGCTGATAGAGATACTAGTCAGTGATGCTAGGCTGATAGAGATACTAAACACTAGTCAGTAATGCTAGGCTGATAGAGATACTAGTCAGTGATGCTAGGCTGATAGAGATACTAAACACTAGTCAGTGATGCTAGGCTGATAGAGATACTAACCACTAGTCAGTGATGCTAGGCTGATAGAGATACTAACCACTAGTCAGTGATGCTAGGCTGATAGAGATACTAGTCAGTGATGCTAGGCTGATAGAGATACTAAACACTAGTCAGTGATGCTAGGCTGATAGAGATACTAACCACTAGTCAGTGATGCTAGGCTGATAGAGATACTAGTCAGTGATGCTAGGCTGATAGAGATACTAAACACTAGTCAGTGATGCTAGGCTGATAGAGATACTAGTCAGTGATGCTAGGCTGATAGAGATACTAGTCAGTGATGCTAGGCTGATAGAGATACTAGTCAGTGATGCTAGGCTGATAGAGATACTAAACACTAGTTAGTGATGCTAGGCTGATAGAGATACTAGTCAGTGATGCTAGGCTGATAGAGATACTAGTCAGTGATGCTAGGCTGATAGAGATACTAGTCAGTGATGCTAGGCTGATAGAGATACTAAACACTAGTCAGTGATGCTAGGCTGATAGAGATACTAACCACTAGTCAGTGATGCTAGGCTGATAGAGATACTAGTCAGTGATGCTAGGCTGATAGAGATACTAAACACTAGTCAGTGATGCTAGGCTGATAGAGATACTAACCACTAGTCAGTGATGCTAGGCTGATAGAGATACTAGTCAGTGATGCTAGGCTGATAGAGATACTAGTCAGTGATGCTAGGCTGATAGAGATACTAGTCAGTGATGCTAGGCTGATAGAGATACTAAACACTAGTCAGTGATGCTAGGCTGATAGAGATACCTAGTCAGTGATGCTAGGCTGATAGAGATACTAGTCAGTGATGCTAGGCTGATAGAGATACTAACCACTAGTCAGTGATGCTAGGCTGATAGAAATACTAAACACTAGTCAGTGATGCTAGGCTGATAGAGATACTAAACACTAGTCAGTGATGCTAGGGTGATAGAGATACTAGTCAGTGATGCTAGGCTGATAGAGATACTAGTCAGTGATGCTAGGCTGATAGAGATACTAACCACTAGTCAGTGGTGCTAGGCTGATAGAGATACTAGTCAGTGATGCTAGGCTGATAGAGATACTAGTCAGTGATGCTAGGCTGATAGAGATACTAGTCAGTGATGCTAGGCTGATAGTGATATTAAACACTAGTCAGTGATGCTAGGCTGATAGAGATACTAGTCAGTGATGCTAGGCTGATAGAGATACTAAACACTAGTCAGTGATGCTAGGCTGATAGAGATACTAACCACTAGTCAGTGATGCTAGGCTGATAGAGATACTAGTCAGTGATGCTAGGCTGATAGAGATACTGGTCAGTGATGCTAGGCTGATAGAGATACTAGTCAGTGATGCTAGGCTGATAGAGATACTAGTCAGTGATGCTAGGCTGATAGAGATACTAAACCCTAGTCAGTGATGCTAGGCTGATAGAGATACTAGTCAGTGATGCTAGGCTGATAGAGATACTAGTCAGTGATGCTAGGCTGATAGAGATACTAAACACTAGTTAGTGATGCTAGGCTGATAGAGATACTAGTCAGTGATGCTAGGCTGATAGAGATACTAGTCAGTGATGCTAGGCTGATAGAGATACTAAACACTAGTCAGTGATGCTAGGCTGATAGAGATACTAACCACTAGTCAGTGATGCTAGGCTGATAGAGATACTAGTCAGTGATGCTAGGCTGATAGAGATACTAAACACTAGTCAGTGATGCTAGGCTGATAGAGATACTAACCACTAGTCAGTGATGCTAGGCTGATAGAGATACTAGTCAGTGATGCTAGGCTGATAGAGATACTAGTCAGTGATGCTAGGCTGATAGAGATACTAGTCAGTGATGCTAGGCTGATAGAGATACTAAACACTAGTCAGTGATGCTAGGCTGATAGAGATACCTAGTCAGTGATGCTAGGCTGATAGAGATACTAGTCAGTGATGCTAGGCTGATAGAGATACTAACCACTAGTCAGTGATGCTAGGCTGATAGAAATACTAAACACTAGTCAGTGATGCTAGGCTGATAGAGATACTAAACACTAGTCAGTGATGCTAGGGTGATAGAGATACTAGTCAGTGATGCTAGGCTGATAGAGATACTAGTCAGTGATGCTAGGCTGATAGAGATACTAACCACTAGTCATTGGTGCTAGGCTGATAGAGATACTAGTCAGTGATGCTAGGCTGATAGAGATACTAGTCAGTGATGCTAGGCTGATAGAGATACTAGTCAGTGATGCTAGGCTGATAGTGATATTAAACACTAGTCAGTGATGCTAGGCTGATAGAGATACTAGTCAGTGATGCTAGGCTGATAGAGATACTAAACACTAGTCAGTGATGCTAGGCTGATAGAGATACTAACCACTAGTCAGTGATGCTAGGCTGATAGAGATACTAGTCAGTGATGCTAGGCTGATAGAGATACTGGTCAGTGATGCTAGGCTGATAGAGATACTAGTCAGTGATGCTAGGCTGATAGAGATACTAGTCAGTGATGCTAGGCTGATAGAGATACTAAACCCTAGTCAGTGATGCTAGGCTGATAGAGATACTAGTCAGTGATGCTAGGCTGATAGAGATACTAGTCAGTGATGCTAGGCTGATAGAGATACTAGTCAGTGATGCTAGGCTGATAGAGATACTAACCACTAGTCAGTGATGCTAGGCTGATAGAGATACTAGTCAGTGATGCTAGGCTGATAGAGATACTAAACACTAGTCAGTAATGCTAGGCTGATAGAGATACTAGTCAGTGATGCTAGGCTGATAGAGATACTAGTCAGTGATGCTAGGCTGATAGAGATACTAACCACTAGTCAGTGATGCTAGGCTGATAGAGATACTAGTCAGTGATGCTAGGCTGATAGAGATACTAGTCAGTGATGCTAGGCTGATAGAGATACTAGTCAGTGATGCTAGGCTGATAGAGATACTAACCACTAGTCAGTGATGCTAGGCTGATAGAGATACTAGTCAGTGATGCTAGGCTGATAGAGATACTAAACACTAGTCAGTAATGCTAGGCTGATAGAGATACTAGTCAGTGATGCTAGGCTGATAGAGATACTAGTCAGTGATGCTAGGCTGATAGAGATACTAACCACTAGTCAGTGATGCTAGGCTGATAGAGATACTAGTCAGTGATGCTAGGCTGATAGAGATACTAGTCAGTGATGCTAGGCTGATAGAGATACTAGTCAGTGATGCTAGGCTGATAGAGATACTAACCACTAGTCAGTGATGCTAGGCTGATAGAGATACTAACCACTAGTCAGTGATGCTAGGCTGATAGAGATACTAGTCAGTGATGTTAGGCTGATAGAGATACTAGTCAGTGATGCTAGGCTGATAGAGATACTAACCACTAGTCAGTGATGCTAGGCTGATAGAGATACTAGTCAGTGATGCTAGGCTGATAGAGATACTAGTCAGTGATGCTAGGCTGATAGAGATACTAACCACTAGTCAGTGATGCTAGGCTGATAGAGATACTAGTCAGTGATGCTAGGCTGATAGAGATACTAGTCAGTGATGCTAGGCTGATAGAGATACTAAACACTAGTCAGTTATACTAGGCTGATAGAGATACTAGTCAGTGATGCTAGGCTGATAGAGATACTATACACTAGTCAGTGATTCTAGGCTGATAGAGATACTAGTCAGTGATGCTAGGCTGATAGAGATACTAAACACTAGTCAGTGATGCTAGGCTGATAGAGATACTAGTCAGTGATGCTAGGCTGATAGAGATACTAGTCAGTGATGCTAGGCTGATAGAGATACTAGTCAGTGATGCTAGGCTGATAGAGATACTAACCACTAGTCAGTGATGCTAGGCTGATAGAGATACTAGTCAGTGATGCTAGGCTGATAGAGATACTAGTCAGTGATGCTAGGCTGATAGAGATACTAACCACTAGTCAGTGATGCTAGGCTGATAGAGATACTAGTCAGTGATGCTAGGCTGATAGAGATACTAACCACTAGTCAGTGATGCTAGGCTGATAGAGATACTAGTCAGTGATGCTAGGGCTGATAGAGATACTAGTCAGTGATGCTAGGCTGATAGAGATACTAACCACTAGTCAGTGATGCTAGGCTGATAGAGATACTAGTCAGTGATGCTAGGCTGATAGAGATACTAGTCAGTGATGCTAGGCTGATAGAGATACTAAACACTAGTCAGTTATACTAGGCTGATAGAGATACTAGTCAGTGATGCTAGGCTGATAGAGATACTATACACTAGTCAGTGATTCTAGGCTGATAGAGATACTAGTCAGTGATGCTAGGCTGATAGAGATACTAAACACTAGTCAGTGATGCTAGGCTGATAGAGATACTAGTCAGTGATGCTAGGCTGATAGAGATACTAACCACTAGTCAGTGATGCTAGGCTGATAGAGATACTAGTCAGTGATGCTAGGCTGATAGAGATACTAGTCAGTGATGCTAGGCTGATAGAGATACTAAACACTAGTCAGTTATACTAGGCTGATAGAGATACTAGTCAGTGATGCTAGGCTGATAGAGATACTATACACTAGTCAGTGATTCTAGGCTGATAGAGATACTAGTCAGTGATGCTAGGCTGATAGAGATACTAAACACTAGTCAGTGATGCTAGGCTGATAGAGATACTAGTCAGTGATGCTAGGCTGATAGAGATACTAGTCAGTGATGCTAGGCTGATAGAGATACTAGTCAGTGATGCTAGGCTGATAGAGATACTAACCACTAGTCAGTGATGCTAGGCTGATAGAGATACTAGTCAGTGATGCTAGGCTGATAGAGATACTAGTCAGTGATGCTAGGCTGATAGAGATACTAACCACTAGTCAGTGATGCTAGGCTGATAGAGATACTAGTCAGTGATGCTAGGCTGATAGAGATACTAGTCAGTGATGCTAGGCTGATAGAGATACTAGTCAGTGATGCTAGGCTGATAGAGATACTAGTCAGTGATGCTAGGCTGATAGAGATACTAAACACTAGTCAGTTATACTAGGCTGATAGAGATACTAGTCAGTGATGCTAGGCTGATAGAGATACTAACCACTAGTCAGTGATGCTAGGCTGATAGAGATACTAAACACTAGTCAGTGATGCTAGGCTGATAGAGATACTAACCACTAGTCAGTGATGCTAGGCTGATAGAGATACTAGTCAGTGATGCTAGGCTGATAGAGATACTAGTCAGTGATGCTAGGCTGATAGAGATACTAACCACTAGTCAGTGATGCTAGGCTGATAGAGATACTAGTCAGTGATGCTAGGCTGATAGAGATACTATGTCAGTGATGCTAGGCTGATAGAGATACTAAACACTAGTCAGTTATACTAGGCTGATAGAGATACTAGTCAGTGATGCTAGGCTGATAGAGATACTATACACTAGTCAGTGATTCTAGGCTGATAGAGATACTAGTCAGTGATGCTAGGCTGATAGAGATACTAAACACTAGTCAGTGATGCTAGGCTGATAGAGATACTAGTCAGTGATGCTAGGCTGATAGAGATACTAGTCAGTGATGCTAGGCTGATAGAGATACTAGTCAGTGATGCTAGGCTGATAGAGATACTAACCACTAGTCAGTGATGCTAGGCTGATAGAGATACTAGTCAGTGATGCTAGGCTGATAGAGATACTAGTCAGTGATGCTAGGCTGATAGAGATACTAACCACTAGTCAGTGATGCTAGGCTGATAGAGATACTAGTCAGTGATGCTAGGCTGATAGAGATACTAACCACTAGTCAGTGATGCTAGGCTGATAGAGATACTAGTCAGTGATGCTAGGCTGATAGAGATACTAGTCAGTGATGCTAGGCTGATAGAGATACTAGTCAGTGATGCTAGGCTGATAGAGATACTAGTCAGTGATGCTAGGCTGATAGAGATACTAACCACTAGTCAGTGATGCTAGGCTGATAGAGATACTAGTCAGTGATGCTAGGCTGATAGAGATACTAGTCAGTGATGCTAGGCTGATAGAGATACTATACACTAGTCAGTGATTCTAGGCTGATAGAGATACTAGTCAGTGATGCTAGGCTGATAGAGATACTAAACACTAGTCAGTGATGCTAGGCTGATAGAGATACTAGTCAGTGATGCTAGGCTGATAGAGATACTAACCACTAGTCAGTGATGCTAGGCTGATAGAGATACTAGTCAGTGATGCTAGGCTGATAGAGATACTAGTCAGTGATGCTAGGCTGATAGAGATACTAAACACTAGTCAGTTATACTAGGCTGATAGAGATACTAGTCAGTGATGCTAGGCTGATAGAGATACTATACACTAGTCAGTCATTCTAGGCTGATAGAGATACTAGTCAGTGATGCTAGGCTGATAGAGATACTAAACACTAGTCAGTGATGCTAGGCTGATAGAGATACTAGTCAGTGATGCTAGGCTGATAGAGATACTAGTCAGTGATGCTAGGCTGATAGAGATACTAGTCAGTGATGCTAGGCTGATAGAGATACTAACCACTAGTCAGTGATGCTAGGCTGATAGAGATACTAGTCAGTGATGCTAGGCTGATAGAGATACTAGTCAGTGATGCTAGGCTGATAGAGATACTAACCACTAGTCAGTGATGCTAGGCTGATAGAGATACTAGTCAGTGATGCTAGGCTGATAGAGATACTAGTCAGTGATGCTAGGCTGATAGAGATACTAGTCAGTGATGCTAGGCTGATAGAGATACTAGTCAGTGATGCTAGGCTGATAGAGATACTAAACACTAGTCAGTTATACTAGGCTGATAGAGATACTAGTCAGTGATGCTAGGCTGATAGAGATACTATACACTAGTCAGTGATTCTAGGCTGATAGAGATACTAGTCAGTGATGCTAGGCTGATAGAGATACTAAACACTAGTCAGTGATGCTAGGCTGATAGAGATACTAGTCAGTGATGCTAGGCTGATAGAGATACTAGTCAGTGATGCTAGGCTGATAGAGATACTAGTCAGTGATGCTAGGCTGATAGAGATACTAACCACTAGTCAGTGATGCTAGGCTTATAGAGATACTAGTCAGTGATGCTAGGCTGATAGAGATACTAGTCAGTGATGCTAGGCTGATAGAGATACTAGTCAGTGATGCTAGGCTTATAGAGATAATAAACACTAGTCAGTGATGCTAGGCTGATAGAGATACTAACCACTAGTCAGTGATGCTAGGCTGATAGAGATACTAACCACTAGTCAGTGATGCTAGGCTGATAGAGATACTAGTCAGTGATGCTAGGCTGATAGAGATACTAACCACTAGTCAGTGATGCTAGGCTGATAGAGATACTAGTCAGTGATGCTAGGCTGATAGAGATACTAGTCAGTGATGCTAGGCTGATAGAGATACTAACCACTAGTCAGTGATGCTAGGCTGATAGAGATACTAAACACTAGTCAGTGATGCTAGGCTGATAGAGATACTAACCACTAGTCAGTGATGCTAGGCTGATAGAGATACTAGTCAGTGATGCTAGGTTGATAAAGATACTAGTCAGTGATGCTAGGCTGATATAGATACTAGTCAGTGATGCTAGGCTGATAGAGATACTAGTCAGTGATGCTAGGCTGATAGAGATACTAGTCAGTGATGCTAGGCTGATAGAGATACTAGTCAGTGATGCTAGGCTGATAGAGATACTAGACTAAATAGTCATTGATGCTAGGCTGATAGAGATACTAGTCAGTGATGCTAGGCTGATAGAGATACTAGTCAGTGATGCTAGGCTGATAGAGATACTAGTCAGTGATGCTAGGCTGATAGAGATACTAGTCAGTGATGCTAGGCTGATAGAGATACTAGTCAGTGATGCTAGGCTGATAGAGATACTAACCACTAGTCAGTGACATTAGTCCTTGTCTCAAGTGCTTTTTCTTTAGTTGTAGTGCTCTGGTTTCATCTGTCATCATATCATATCAGCAATGTCAACGATTCGTATTGATTCATGGAGAGAAGTTGAGCTGAGTTAAGAGTTGAGCTAAAGTTGAAGTTGAGATTCCTGCTGAGTCTATACCCTGAGGTGATGATGTCCTGCTTCTAGTCTGCCTGTGCTTTAGCCAGCAGAAGATGAGTTGGCTTAAACACATACAGATCTGGGACCAGGCGAATGGCTTATTGCAGTGGTCTCAAACTCGTGGCCTACGAGCCGCAACTGGCCAGTGAGCTGATTTAATGTGGCCCTCAGTGGTCTAATGAATGTGGCACTATTGGTTCTGATCAACTTCCTGTTTCTCTGTCTCCTCCCCCTATACAGTGAAGCCCCTCCCCTGTCGCCCCTGTTGCCTCAGTTGTCACGTTGACGGCCAGGGCCAGGGGCGGGGCCTTGGGGAGGGTGTGTCTAGGGAGGCGTTGGGCTGAGGGTCCGTGAGGTCGAAGAGGAGAACCAGCTTCTCCGCCGTGAACTCAGCCGACCCCCCCGTAGCCCTGCTGGCCCTGGTTCCCATCACGCCAATCACCACGGCAACCAGAGCAAGACCCACTCGGAGGAGGGAACAGGGGACAACGAGGCGGGGCTTAAAGCTGGCTCCACGGGCAACAGGTCAGACTGTGTGCAGCAACCACCGGTAGACAAGTGTGAGGTGAGTTACACTAAGAGGAAGTAAGATATGATTAATGTCTGTTTGCTGCTCCTACGGTTGATCTTTACAGTACTGTGCTTGCAGTGAGCAACAGAGTACAAGACAGGGCTAATGTCTGTTTGCTGCTCCTACAGTTGATCTTTACAGTACTGTGCACATATAGTAGATATTGATTCTCTACCAGCTAGAGAAATGCACCAGTACTGTAACCTTCAGCACTGCATTTTGTCCATTAGCTTTGCGCCTACACTCAAGGTCATCGAAACATCAAACAGACATTTCTATTTGATATATACAGTACTGTACTTTTTTTTTTTAGTTATTCATTTACCAGAGCGACTTACAGTTAGCGAGTGCATACATTTTCATACTGGTCCCCCGTGGGAATCGAACCCACAACCCTAGCGTTGCAAGCGCCACGCTCTACCAACTGAGCTACACGTGACTATACCATGATGCTACCATGGAGATATAAGCATTTCGCCTGTTACTGACCTTCTAGGGAACCATTAGCAAGAAGGTCAAGGACTGAGAGCCTATAATAGCCTGGTCGTATTAAAGCCTGGTCATATTGAAGATCTGGTCATATTAAAGCCTGGTCATATTGAAGGTCTGGTCATATTAAAGCCTGGTCATATTGAAGGCCTGGTCATATTAAAGCCTGGTCATATTGAAGGTCTGGTTGTATTAAAGCCTGGTCATATTGAAGGTCTGGTTGTATTAAAGCCTGGTCATATTGAAGGTCTGGTTGTATTAAAGCCTGGTCATATTGAAGATCTGGTTGTATTAAAGCCTGGTCATATTGAAGGCCTGGTCATATTAAAGCCTGGTCATATTGAAGGTCTGGTTGTATTAAAGCCTGGTCATATTGAAGGCCTGGTCATATTAAAGCCTGGTCATATTGAAGGTCTGGTTGTATTAAAGCCTGGTCATATTGAAGGCCTGGTCATATTAAAGCCTGGTCATATTGAAGGTCTGGTCGTATTAAAGCCTGGTCATATTGAAGGTCTGGTTGTATTAAAGCCTGGTCATATTGAAGGTCTGGTTGTATTAAAGCCTGGTCATATTGAAGGTCTGGTCGTATTAAAGCCTGGTCATATTGAAGGTCTGGTCGTATTAAAGCCTGGTCATATTGAAGGTCTGGTTGTATTAAAGCCTGGTCATATTGAAGGTATGGTTGTATTAAAGCCTGGTCATATTGAAGGTCTGGTTGTATTAAAGCCTGGTCATATTGAAGGTCTGGTTGTATTAAAGCCTGGTGATATTGAATATTGTGATATCATGGCGACGCTCATAAAGTGTCTCTCTGTCAGAGGTCATTCTAACAGCAGGATTATTGGAGGGTCTTAGTAATGTGATGTAATAATGCAATATGCCCACTGCTGTGTCCATGTGGGTCGTTGATGTAACTTTAACCATGTTACATAATACCCATTTCAGACACTTTCGTCACTAGCAAGGCTCTGAGAAAGAGGCATTGTGTTTTTTGCACCTTCATCAGAGATTTCACATACAGTGGGGAGAACAAAAGTATTTGATACACTGCCGATTTTGCAGGTTTTCCTACATACAAAGCATGTAGAGGTCTGTCATTTTTTATCATAGGTACACTTCAACTGTGAGAGACGGAATCTAAAACAAGAATCCAGAAAATCACATTGTTATATATGTTTTTGCACCTTCATCAGAGATTTCACATATGTCCTAGCAAGCCTCCTGAGAGAGTGGTGATGTGTTTTAGCAGCTACACTGTGCTATGAGCATTTCTTATTGCCCATGTCTCCTGTCCTCATTCTGCCGGTCAGTCCAACACACAGCCTGTCTGTGACCACAGTCTGTGTCTGGAGAGAAGACCATAGATAATGGACTAACAGGCTAACAGTCTGTGTCTGGAGAGAAGACCATAGATAATGGAGTAACAGACTAACAGTCTGTGTCTGGAGAGAATACCATAGATAATGGAGTAACAGAGTTTGTAGAGAGACCATAGATAATGGACTAATAGTGTCTGGAGAGAAGACCATACAGTGAGGGAAAAAAGTATTTGATCCCCTGCTGATTTTGTACGTTTGTCCACTGACAAAGACATGATCAGTCTATAATTTTAATGGTAGGTTTATTTGAACAGTGAGAGACAGAATAACAACAACAAAATCCAGAAAAACGCATGTCAAAAATGTTATAAATTGATTTGCATTTTAATGAGGGAAATAAGTATTTGACCCCTCTGCAAAACATGACTTAGTACTTGGTGGCAAAACCCTTGTTGGCAATCACAGAGGTCAGACGTTTCTTGTAGTTGGCCACCAGGTTTGCACACATCTCAGGAGGGATTTTGTCCCACTCCTCTTTGCAGATCTTCTCCAAGTCATTAAGGTTTCGAGGCTGACGTTTGGGATTATGGGTTTTCTATGGGATTAAGGTCTGGAGACTGGCTAGGCCACTCCAGGACCTTAATGTGCTTCTTCTTGAGCCACTCCTTTGTTGCCTTGGCCGTGTGTTTTGGGTCATTGTCATGCTGGAATACCCATCCACGACCCATTTTCAATGCCCTGGCTGAGAGAAGGAGGTTCTCACCCAAGATTTGACGGTACATGGCCCCGTCCATCGTCCCTTTGATGCGGTGAAGTTGTCCTGTCCCCTTAGCAGAAAAACACCCCAAAGCATAATGTTTCCACCTCCATGTTTGACAGTGGGGATGGTGTTCTTGGGGTCATAGGCAGCATTCCTCCTCCTCCAAACACGGTGAGTTGAGTTGATGCCAAAGAGCTCGATTTTGGTCTCATCTGACCACAACACTTTCAGCCAGTTCTCCTCTGAATCATTCAGATGTTCATTGGCAAACTTCAGACAGGCCTGTATATGTGCTTTCTTGAGCGGGGGGACCTTGCGGGCGCTGCAGGATTTCAGTCCTTCACGGCGTAGTGTGTTACCAATTATTTTCTTGGTGACTATGGTCCCAGCTGCCTTGAGATCATTGACAAGATCCTCCCGTGTAGTTCTGGGCTGATTTCTCACCATTCTCATGATCATTGCAACTCCACGAGGTGAGATCTTGCATGGAGCCCCAGGCCGAGGGAGATTGACAGTTCTTTTGTGTTTCTTCCATTTGCGAGTAATCGCACCAACTGTTGTCACCTTCTCACCAAGCTGCTTGGCGATGGTCTTGTAGCCCATTCCAGCCTTGTGTAGGTCTACAATCTTGTCCCTGACATCCTTGTAGAGCTCTTTGGTCTTGGCCATGGTGGAGAGTTTGGAATCTGATTGATTGATTGCTTTTGTGGACAGGTGTCTTTTATACAGGTAACAAACTGAGATTAGGAGCACTGCCTTTAAGAGTGTGCTCCTAATCTCAGCTCGTTACCTATATAAAAGACACCTGGGAGCCAGAAATCTTTCTGATTGAGAGGGGGTCAAATACTTATTTCCCTCATTAAAATGCAAATCAATTTATAACATTTTTGACATGCGTTTTTCTGGATTTTTTGTTGTTATTCTGTCTCTCACTGTTCAAATAAACCTACCATTAAAATTATAGACTGATCATTTCTTTGTCAGTGGGCAAACATACAAAATCAGCAGGGGATCAAATACTTTTTTCCCCTCACTGTAGGTATTGGACTAACATAGTTTGTAGATAAGACCATAGATAATGGAGTAACAGTGTGTGTTTGTAGAGAAGACCATAGACAAGTGGTCCTCTGTAGCTCAGCTGGTAGAGCACGGCGCTTGTAACGCCAGGGTAGTGGGTTCGATCCCCGGGACCACCCATACGTAAAAATGTACGCGCACATGACTGTAAGTCGCTTTGGATAAAAGCGTCTGCTAAATGGCATATTATTATTATTATTATTACAAAGGACTAACAGAGTGTGTAGAGAAGATCGTAGATAATGGAATAACAGTGAGCGTTTTTAGAGAAGGACCGGAGATGAGACCTAATGAAGACCCTGTCTGAGTCACTCCTCCTCCTCCCAGCTTTACAACAACCCTCTGATTGGGTGATAACACCACAACCCTCTGATTGGGTGATAACACCACAACCCTCTGATTGGGTGATAACACCACAACCCTCTGATTGGGTGATAACACCCAAACCCTCTGATTGGGTGATAACATCACAACCCTCTGATTGGTTGATAACACCCAAACTACAGGCGGTCGGAGAGGAGAGACGGAAGAAAGGCTTTGACAGAAGGAGAGAAATGGGACAGTTTGTCCTGCCACTGAGTCAAGCCGGATCAGGGATAAGTGGAGGAACCGTCCGTGTGCTATAAATGGAGGAGCTGGAACGGGCTGTAGAAACTCTCCTTTCACATCAGTAGAAGAGACTGAAATGGACTTAAGTAGGATTCATATATGAGTCAGATAAGAGTCATTCAGGAGTCATGTAAGGTTGCTAAATATATGATTCTTCCAATTCAACTCAGCAGGACAACAGGAGCAGTAGGATTCATATATGAGTCAGATAAGAGTCATTTGGGAGTCATGTAAGGTTGCTAAATATATGATTCTTCCAATTCAACTCAGCAGGACAACAGGAGCAGTAGGATTTCATATATGAGTCAGATAAGAGTCATTCAGGAGTCATGTAAGGTTGCTAAATATATGATTCTTCCAATTCAACTCAGCAGGACAACAGGAGCAGTGCTGTACATTTAGACTCCCTATTCATAGGTTGCCCCCCTCTGTCACTCAGTCGTGTTGTTGCCATGGTTATGAACGTTCTACAGATGCTGCAGCATATTGATGCCCAACAGTAGACGGATGCCCAGTCATTACGAACTGTAAATGTTGACTGTTTCGTCTAAGTGGCCTGGAAATACGTTGACATTGCTGAAGTAGGCAAATAATTAGTCGGAAAAACAACTTTGCCATCATTATGTTTATGGCGAATGTACTTTAGAGAGACAGCAATGTTGCAATTTAGCTAGCAAAGTTTTGTTAAAATAGCTAGCAATGCTAACGTTAGCTACCTAAATTACGGCGGTGCCCTCCATCTTAGTTAGCTGGCCAAAGTTATACAGCATCTGAAGCAGTGTTTCCGCTGCACTCATTTTGCTGTGGTGCTGCGCCATGGCAAAATCATTGCCGCCACGCAACAACAACCAAAAATATGGAACATGAAAAAATATTTCTGATGCGCCACATTTTTAAGATGCTACAACATTCCACATGTACTTTTCCTCTGCAAACAAAATGATTAATTTTAATAGAAAAATCGAACAACCCCATAGTAGAATAGTTTATATGTTTACCTAGTCGGCTTGTTGTTGTGTTCTATGCAAGATAAATATTCCTTTCGTGGTGCATTCATGTTATAATTGCCATGGTGAGGGAAACATGCATTCTGACAAGCAGTCAATGCACAACAATTCTTGCAATCGCGAAAACAGCAGTTTTAATTGCTTTTGTTAAAAAGAATTTGGGAATCCCAACTTTCCATTCCTACTTTATTTATTTCTCAACTCCTAAATATGCGCGAACAGCGCCATTTTAAACCCAGGGTTTTTAGCAGAGGCATGGTCAAGCACGTTACCGCACCGCAATGTAACACATTCAGTGCATAGGGGAGAGTGGGGCTAAATGTAACACATTCAGTGCATAGGGGAGAGTGGGGCTAAATGTAACACATTCAGTGCATAGGGGAGAGTGGGGCTAAATGTAACACATTCAGTGCATAGGGGAGAGTGGGGCTAAATGTAACACAGGTCAATTGTATGGTGGCTTGGGGTACAACGCCTCTCTACCTCAAAATCATTTATTTGGAATGACGTAAAAAATTGTGATGAGACAGATAATATTTTTTGTTGAGCAAGAGTAGTGGAAACCGGGGAAAAATTGTGACATGAAGTGGTTTCTGTGAGAAGTACAGACAGGGGGCTTTTTATCCAGGGGGGCGAGTCACCCCAAGTTACCCCAAGGTATCCTAAGTCACCTCAAGTTACCCCAAGTTTACCCCAAGTTACCCTACGTTACCATAATTAACCCTAAGTTACCCCAAAAAATCCCAAGTTACCCCAAGTTACCCAAAGTATCCTAAAAACCCCAAGTTTACCCCAAGTTACCCTAAGTTACCCTAATTAATCCTAAATACCCCAAGTTACCCTAAAAACCCCAAGTTACCCTAAGTTACCCTAACAGGTAGGACTACATTATATTCAGAGTTTATGCAAGTTTTTTTGGGACATAAAATGAATCAATATGATAATAACTAGTTAAAAGATGACATTTGAGATCTGGCTAATGATTAGCCCAACAGGGTAAATGCAGATATGCAACCCCATGCTTCAGCCTATTTATTTGCACTTTGCTGCATCAGTTGGGCTAAAGGTGATAATGTTTATTGCTAATAGCTAATACCTGATAATATGAACCATGCATAGGCTATATGCTGTACATGGCCCAATATGGTAAAAATCATTTGACCAATGTGTTATTGGGCTAATTTCTGGAGGAGGAAATTATATTTTAGATGGTGTCAGTATGCTTATTTTCATTCATTTTGGAGTAGAATGTCCTTTTAAAAAGTCTCCAGAACTGAGCTCCTCAGTCCTTCTACATAAAAATAATCTCGGGGGACACCCCCTCCCCCCCTTCAACCCTCCTCTGCGACCTTCCCCCCCCCCTGCTGCTACACATTTTTCCAGATGAAACACTGATCTAAAGTCAATCTGGGTTCATCACAATGATGACAAAAAGGGTTTCCTACTAATGATTTGACTCCTTTTGAAAATGTCATTGTATTTCCAAGCAACTGCAATGCACTTCTGTTGAAATCTCCGTCAGCGTCAAGACAATGCATTGAGTAGAACACTCAGTCGGGCATCAAGTCCTAAAATGAACGTTCAAAACAATATTGTGACGAAATGTGCATCCCGCGAATAAAGGGCTTTAGACTTGTGCTAACGTTGACTTTCCAAGACCGATTGGTTTCTAGAGGACAGTAGATCAATATCCCTGGGCTTGATCTGGTTATTGGTGATTCACATACTCTATTCTTCCTCTGGTGCTACTATAGTGGGTTCTAATGTGGGATTTAGTCTTGATGTGGGATTAACACTGATCCCTGAAATAATTACCTAAACTAAATGGTGCTTAGTGTTCAGAGACCTGTGATAAGTGGTTCTGTTAGTGCTACAAGCAGAGTACAAATCAGGTTGTACTTTTTAGAAAATAATGTGATGGAAAATAATGTTCTTTCCCCTCTCTCTCCCTCAATCTCTCTCTCTCTCTCTCTCTCTCTCCCTCGATCTCTCGATCTCTCCTCTAAGACCATTCACGTGGCCATCGTGTGCGCCGGGTACAACGCCAGTCGTGATGTGGTGACACTCGTCAAGTCTGTCCTTTTTCACAGGTACGTACACACACACAGCTGGGCCTGTCTGCTGCCCTCCTCTCTCTCAGAAATCTGAATATGCTGCCGCCTACTCTCCGTTGCTTGGCAACGCCACCACCTCAGCGAACCCTCAGCTCTTCCTCTGTGGGGGCTCTGGGGGGGTGGGGGGTGGGGGAGAGTGAGAGAGAGATAGCGAGAGAGAGAGAGAGAGAGAGAGAGAGAGAGAGAGAGAGAGAGAGAGAGAGAGAGAGAGAGAGAGAGAGAGAGAGAGAGAGAGAGAGACAGAGACAGAGACAGAGACAGAGACAGAGACAGAGACAGAGTATGCAGTGTTTACGTGGAGAGACACTTTTGAGACAAATTCACTTATGTGTATTAAAGTAGTCAAAAGTTTAGTATTTGGTCCCATATTTCTAGAACGCAATGACATCAAGCTTGTAGTGACACGCTCAAACCACACATCTCTCGTCTGCAGTAAGCAAGGACTCTGTGGTATAGACTTGCACTAACGTGAGTTATGATATGAATTAGAGCACTAACGTGAGACTAATTATTATTATTCTAGTGGTTTAGACCATACAGCTGTAGGAGAAGACAGAGGATCCAGTGGTGATAATAATGATTATTATTCTAGTGGTTTAAACCATACAGCTGTAGGAGAAGACAGAGGATCCAGTGGTGATAATAATGATTATTATTCTAGTGGTTTAAACCATAGAGCTGTAGGAGAAGACAGAGGATCCAGTGGTGATAATAATTATTATTATTCTAGTGGTTTAAACCATACAGCTGTAGGAGAAGACAGAGGATCCAGTGGTGATAATAATGATTATTATTATAGTGGTTTAGACCATACAGCTGTAGGAGAAGACAGAGGATCCAGTGGTGATAATAATGATTATTATTCTAGTGGTTTAAACCATACAGCTGTAGGAGAAGACAGAGGATCCAGTGGTGATAATAACGATTATTATTATAGTGGTTTAAACCATACAGCTGTAGGAGAAGACAGAGGATCCAGTGGTGATAATAATGATTATTATTATAGTGGTTTAAACCATACAGCTGTAGGAGAAGACAGAGGATCCAGTGGTGATAATAATGATTATTATTATAGTGGTTTGAACCATACAGCTGTAGGAGAAGACAGAGGATCCAGTGGTGATAATAATGATTATTATTATAGTGGTTTAAACCATACAGCTGTAGGAGAAGACAGAGGATCCAGTGGTGATAATAATGATTATTATTCTAGTGGTTTAAACCATACAGCTGTAGGAGAAGACAGAGGATCCAGTGGTGATAATAATGATTATTATTCTAGTGGTTTAGACCATACAGCTGTAGGAGAAGACAGAGGATCCAGTGGTGATAATAATGATTATTATTCTAGTGGTTTAAACCATACAGCTGTAGGAGAAGACAGAGGATCCAGTGGTGATAATAATGATTATTATTATAGTGGTTTAAACCATACAGCTGTAGGAGAAGACAGAGGATCCAGTGGTGATAATAATGATTATTATTCTAGTGGTTTAAACCATACAGCTGTAGGAGAAGACAGAGGATCCAGTGGTGATAATAATGATTATTATTCTAGTGGTTTAAACCATACAGCTGTAGGAGAAGACAGAGGATCCAGTGGTGATAATAATGATTATTATAGTGGTTTAAACCATACAGCTGTAGGAGAAGACAGAGGATCCAGTGGTGATAATAATGCATTATTATTATAGTGGTTTAAACCATACAGCTGTAGGAGAAGACAGAGGATCCAGTGGTGATAATAATGATTATTATTATAGTGGTTTAAACCATACAGCTGTAGGAGAAGACAGAGGATCCAGTGGTGATAATAACGATTATTATTATAGTGGTTTAAACCATACAGCTGTAGGAGAAGACAGAGGGATCCAGTGGTGATAATAATGATTATTATTATAGTGGTTTAAACCATACAGCTGTAGGAGAAGACAGAGGATCCAGTGGTGATAATAATGATTATTATTATAGTGGTTTGAACCATACAGCTGTAGGAGAAGACAGAGGATCCAGTGGTGATAATAATGATTATTATTATAGTGGTTTAAACCATACAGCTGTAGGAGAAGACAGAGGATCCAGTGGTGATAATAATGATTATTATTCTAGTGGTTTAAACCATACAGCTGTAGGAGAAGACAGAGGATCCAGTGGTGATAATAATGATTATTATTCTAGTGGTTTAGACCATACAGCTGTAGGAGAAGACAGAGGATCCAGTGGTGATAATAATGATTATTATTCTAGTGGTTTAAACCATACAGCTGTAGGAGAAGACAGAGGATCCAGTGGTGATAATAATGATTATTATTATAGTGGTTTAAACCATACAGCTGTAGGAGAAGACAGAGGATCCAGTGGTGATAATAATGATTATTATTCTAGTGGTTTAAACCATACAGCTGTAGGAGAAGACAGAGGATCCAGTGGTGATAATAATGATTATTATTCTAGTGGTTTAAACCATACAGCTGTAGGAGAAGACAGAGGATCCAGTGGTGATAATAATGATTATTATTATAGTGGTTTAAACCATACAGCTGTAGGAGAAGACAGAGGATCCAGTGGTGATAATAATGATTATTATTATAGTGGTTTAAACCATACAGCTGTAGGAGAAGACAGAGATCCAGTGGTGATAATAATGATTATTATTATAGTGGTTTAAACCATACAGCTGTAGGAGAAGACAGAGGATCCAGTGGTGATAATAATGATTATTATTATAGTGGTTTAAACCATACAGCTGTAGGAGAGACAGAGGATCCAGTGGTGATAATAATGATTATTATTATAGTGGTTTAAACCATACAGCTGTAGGAGAAGACAGAGGATCCAGTGGTGATAATAATGATTATTATTATAGTGGTTTGAACCATACAGCTGTAGGAGAAGACAGAGGATCTAGTGGTGATAATAATGATTATTATTATAGTGGTTTAAACCATACAGCTGTAGGAGAAGACAGAGGATCCAGTGGTGATAATAATGATTATTATTCTAGTGGTTTAAACCATACAGCTGTAGGAGAAGACAGAGGATCCAGTGGTGATAATAATGATTATTATTCTAGTGGTTTAGACCATACAGCTGTAGGAGAAGACAGAGGATCCAGTGGTGATAATAATGATTATTATTCTAGTGGTTTAAACCATACAGCTGTAGGAGAAGACAGAGGATCCAGTGGTGATAATAATGATTATTATTATAGTGGTTTAAACCATACAGCTGTAGGAGAAGACAGAGGATCCAGTGGTGATAATAATATTATTATTCTAGTGGTTTAAACCATACAGCTGTAGGAGAAGACAGAGGATCCAGTGGTGATAATAATGATTATTATTCTAGTGGTTTAAACCATACAGCTGTAGGAGAAGACAGAGGATCCAGTGGTGATAATAATGATTATTATTATAGTGGTTTAAACCATACAGCTGTAGGAGAAGACAGAGGATCCAGTGGTGATAATAATGATTATTATTATAGTGGTTTTAAACCATACAGCTGTAGGAGAAGACAGAGGATCCAGTGGTGATAATAATGATTATTATTCTAGTGGTTTAAACCATAGAGCTGTAGGAGAAGACAGAGGATCCAGTGGTGATAATAATGATTATTATTATAGTGGTTTAAACCATACAGCTGTAGGAGAAGACAGAGGATCCAGTGGTGATAATAAGATTATTATTATAGTGGTTTAAACCATAGAGCTGTAGGAGAAGACAGAGGATCCAGTGGTGATAATAATGATTATTATTCTAGTGGTTTAAACCATACAGCTGTAGGAGAAGACAGAGGATCCAGTGGTGATAATAATGATTATTATTCTAGTGGTTTAAAACCATACAGCTGTAGGAGAAGACAGAGGATCCAGTGGTGATAATAATGATTATTATTCTAGTGGTTTAAACCATACAGCTGTAGGAGAAGACAGAGGATCCAGTGGTGATAATGGTGGTCCTAAATGTGGTCCTCAGCTCAGCTGGTAGAGCACGGCGCTTGTAACGCCAAGGTAGTGGGTTCGATCCCCGGGACCACCCCATACACAAAAAAAAAAAAATGTATGCACGCATGACTGTAAGTCGCTTTGGATAAAAGCGTCTGCTAAATGGCATATTATATTATTATAATAATGATTATTATTATAGTGGTTTAAACCATACAGCTGTAGGAGGAAAGACAGAGGTGAGGTATGACTAGTTATCAGTCAGTAGGATAAGCGCTGAGCATAACAGGATTCACATTTATTCTGTGTCCCAAATAGCACCCTATTCCCTATATAGTGCACTACTTTAGACCAGAGAATCGTACCCTATTCCCTATATAGTGCACTACTTTAGACCAGAGAATGGCACCCTATTCCCTATATAGTGCACTACTTGGGACCAGAGAATGGCACCCTATTCCCTATATAGTGCACTACTTTAGACCAGAGAATGGCACCCTATTCCCTATGTAGTGCACTACTTTAGACCAGAGAATGGCACCCTATTCCCTATGTAGTGCACTACTTTAGACCAGAGAATGGCACCCTATTCCCTATGTAGTGCACTACTTTAGACCAGAGAACGGCACCCTATTCCCTATATAGTGCACTACTTTAGACCAGGGCCCACAGGGACATACCACTATAAAGGGAATAGGGTACTATTTGGGACATCCTTAGCTTCCCTACTTTTTAATTAGCTCCTGGAGTATCAGGTTAATTAATGAAAACTGTGATGAGAATTTCAGTTAAACCATTATGAAGTGAACTGGAACTCATGCTAACAGACACAGTCCAGATCTCTGGCTATTTCTATATTTTCTAAATGCAGTGTTCGCCACGTAAACACTGCAGTTAGCAGCCAGTGTGTAATTTGGGCCTGGGCTGTAATTCACTACTTTACTGTCACCTCATCTCTCTCTCTCTCTCTCTCTCTCTCTCTCTCTCTCTCTCTCTTTTTCTATCTCTCCCTATCTCTATCTCTCTCTCTCTCTCTCTCTCTCTCTCTCTGTGTCTCTCTCTCTCTCTCTCTCTCTCTCTCTCTCTCTCTCTCTCTCTCTCTCTCTCTCTCTCTCTCTCTCTGTCCTCTCTCTCTCTCCTCACTCTCTCTCTTCTCTCTCTCTCTCTCTCTCTCTCTCTCTCACACTACTAACTCTCACACAGTCCTCTCCTCTTCTCTCATAGGGTAGCTGACTTTTTTGAATGCATCACATACACATTGTTATTCTGTGTGGATCAGACATTATTATTCTGTGTGGATCAGACACATTCTTATTCTGTGTGGATCAGACACATTGCTTAGGTTAATAAATAATGTCATCCATTGTGTCATAACGAGGTCCTTCCAGTGTGCAAGAGCCCAGTAAGATATTTCACGGCAGGAATCCACAGTCTCTTTTGAAGAATATTCTGAATGGAATCGATTTATAGACAAGGAGTCTATCCTGTCATCCTGGTGAATGTCATCCTGGGTCTAGAGAGAAGACCTTGCATCTGTTCAGCTTTATATATGACAGCATTTATTAACCCCCAGAGCTGTGCTTCCGTCTGACAGCCCAGAGTACAGACAGAGGCAACACCAAACATTACAGCTGACATATTCATCTCAACAGTCACTCGGAGCTGTGGAGGAAAACCACAGAAGTATCCAGGCGTACTGATACCCTGAACAGAACAATGTGAAACACCTACTGATGCCCTGTCACAACCTGACCTTCTTCTCAGGCCCTGGCAATGTGTTTGATCAGAAACAAAGTAGTCCCCTTCCTAGTCCATTTCTGTGAATACGAATCAAACTCATGTTGGCGTAGAGAGCTCACTGTCCTGTGTGTGTGTGTGTGTGTGTGTGTGTGTGTGTGTGTGTGTGTGTGTGTGTGTGTGTGTGTGTGTGTGTGTGTGTGTGAGTTTGTGGTTGTGTTTGTGGGTGTTTGTGTGGGTGGGTGTGTGGGTGTGGGTGTGTTTGTTGTGTGTGTGTGTGTGTGTGTGGTGTGTGAGTGTGTGTGGGTGTGAGTGTGAGTGTGAGTGTGAGTGAGTGTGGAGTGTAGGTGAGTGGAGTGTAGGGTGTGTGTGTCTGTGTCTGTGTGTCTGTGTCTGTGTCTGTGTCTGTGTCTGTGTCTGTGTCTGTGTCTGTGTCTGTGTCTGTGTCTGTGTCTGTGTCTGTGTCTGTGTCTGTGTCTGTGTCTGTGTCTGTGTGAGTGTGAGTGTGAGTGTGAGTGTGAGTGTGTGTGTGCTGCCTCCTCTCAAGCCCTCACAGCTCAATACACCGACTCTCAGACATGTAGATGTACACTTGTTATGTGAGCAGCAGATCTATCATGTCTATAGCCATGTTTAGTATGCCTTTGATTGAATCAGAGAAACTGTGTGTGTACACAGCTTGAAACAGACCAATTCCTCTTGATCAGAGTGCTGTATACTGACAGTAGTTATTACTGTATAAAATATTGCCAATTGACATGTTGTTCTGTCTGTTGATATCCAGAGGTTTCATGTTGTTCTGTCTGTTGATATCCAGAGGTTTCATGTTGTTCTGTCTGTTGATATCCAGAGGTTTCATGTTGTTTCTGTCTGTTGATATCCAGAGTTTCATGTTGTTCTGTCTGTTGATATCCAGAGGTGTCATGTTGTTCTGTCTGTTGATATCCAGGGTTCCATGTTGTTCTGTCTGTTGATATCCAGAGGTTTCATGTTGTTCTGTCTG
Source organism: Coregonus clupeaformis (assembly GCF_020615455.1). NCBI lineage: Eukaryota > Metazoa > Chordata > Actinopteri > Salmoniformes > Salmonidae > Coregonus > Coregonus clupeaformis. Next base: position 5,104 of record NW_025535400.1, on the reverse strand, counting down.
TTGATATCCAGAGGTTTCATGTTGTTCTGTCTGTTGATATCCAGAGGTTTCATGTTGTTCTGTCTGTTGATATCCAGAGGTTTCATGTTGTTCTGTCTGTTGATATCCAGAGGTTTCATGTTGTTCTGTCTGTTGATATCCAGAGGTTTCATGTTGTTCTGTCTGTTGATATCCAGAGGTTCCATGTTGTTCTGTCTGTTGATATCCAGAGGTTTCATGTTGTTCTGTCTGTTGATATCCAGAGGTTTCATGTTGTTCTGTCTGTTGATATCCAGAGGTTCCATGTTGTTCTGTCTGTTGCATATCCAGAGGTTTCATGTTGTTTCTGTATTTCTACTTCAAAGTACTGCGTCTCTGCTCTGAGTCTCATCTTCTCCCTCCCTCCCGTGTGTGTGTGTGTGTGTGTGTGTGTGTGTGTGTGTGTGTGTGTGTGTGTGTGTGTGTGTGTGTGTGTGTGACAGACGGAACCCTCTCCCACTTCCACATCATAACAGACTCTACTGCCCAGCAGATCCTAGCGTCTCTGTTCCATACCTGGATGGTCCCTGCAGTCAGGGTAGACTTCTACGATGCAGACGAACTCAAGGTGAGACACACCTGCGTGACACACACACACACACACACACACACCTGCGTGACACACACACACACCTGGATTGTCCCTGCAGTGAGTGTAGACTTCTACAGGGGTGACAAACTCAAGGTGAGACACCTACCTGGCTACCTTCCCAACCAACCACATCTCTACTCCTCTCAAAGGATACACTGAGCATTATAACCCCCTGTACAGTTAACCTTCACTCTCACAGGATACACTGAGCGTTATAACCCCCTGTACAGTTAACCTTCACTCCACAGATCCCCTCAAACATATAAATTCTCTGTTCAGCCTGTTTCTGTATGTTTGTTAATCTTGTCTGAGGTGTCATGGATCCCCAACAAGACTGTCTGGTTAGGGTCTGTTATACAGCACAGCTCTACCTCCTTCTCTTCCATCAGGCTGAGGTGTCATGGATCCCCAACAAGCATTACTCCGGTATCTACGGTCTGATGAAGCTGGTGCTCACGAAGACCTTACCCCCAGACCTGCAGAAAGTCATCGTCCTGGACACAGACATCACCTTCGCTACAGACATCGCTGAGCTCTGGGCCGTCTTCCACAAGTTCAAAGGTGAGGCTAATACATCATTTCCTGTTGGGATAATTGTGCTTCCTGTTGCTTCTACCAGGGGTTGTATTCATTGGGACACACTAGCAAAACATGCAACAGAAAAACAAAATGAGTGTTTCTTATTGGACAAGTTCAGTTAGTCCCTCCCTGTTTCAAGTCAGTTTTATTCGGTTTGGTTCCTAATTGAGTAGTCTGTTCCAGAAGTGGATCGAAATTAAATTGATGATTTGCCCATTGTTTTTCTACGAGGAGGAAGAGGGAGGTAGGGGGAAGGGAGGAGGTGGATTCCAGAGATTTATGAGTCCCTTACTGTCCCACAGTGGATTGCCTCTGGCTGGGCTGGATCAATCTTCATTAAGAGTTCACTTTGTGCTTCACCACTAGCTACCACCCACCTGTTCATTCCCTATCTCCCACCCTCATTCTATACCACCCACCCTGTTCATTCCCTATCTCCCACCTCATTCTATATCACCCACCCTGTCCATTCCCTACCCCCCCACCCTCATTCCATACCACCCATCCATTCTACCACCCTCCCCACTAGTTACAGTCCATTCACATATAGTGAATCTTTGAAGCTTTGGATCGATCTTCAGAGTTGACTCCTGTTTTCCACCACTACCAATCTGTATATTCTCTACCTCCCTCCCATTCATTCCATTCCATACCATCCATTCTTCCACCGACACATTCAATTAGCTGACCTTCAACCCCCCACCAGTCCATTCCCTACCTCCCATTCAGTTAGCTGACCTTCAACCCCCCCCACCAGTCCATTCCCTACTCTCCTATTCAGTTAGCTGACCTTTCAACCCCCCCACCAGTCCATTCCCTACCTCCCATTCAGTTAGCTGACCTTTCAACCCCCACTAGTCCATTCCCTACCTCCTATTCAGTTAGCTGACCTTTCAACCCCCACCAGTCCATTCCCTACCTCCCATTCAGTTAGCTGACCTTTCAACCCCCCACCAGTCCATTCCCTACCTCCCATTCAGTTAGCTGACCTTCAACCCCCCACCAGTCCATTCCTACCTCCCATTCAGTTAGCTGACCTTCAACCCCCACCAGTCCATTCCCTACCTCCCATTCAGTTAGCTGACCTTCAACCCCCCCTACTAGTCCATTCCCTACCTCCCATTCAGTTAGCTGACCTTTCAACCCCCCACTAGTCCATTTCCCCTACCTCCCATTCAGTTAGCTGACCTTTCAACCCCCCACCAGTCCATTCCCCTACCTCCCATTCAGTTAGCTGACCTTTCAACCCCCCACCAGTCCATTCCCTACCTCCCATTCAGTTAGCTGTCATTTCTACTTCTCACCCATTCAGTTAGCTGTTCTTTCAACCCCCAGGCCAGCGCATTCATCCGTTAGGATTCTAACTATTAAACCACAACCACCTACAGTGCTTACACTGAATTGTGACGTAAAATAATTGGAATTACCATAATGTACGCTATTTTAATGTTTAGAATTCAGAACTACTTTACAGTTCCATTAGAATTCAAACCACTCTCTGTTCCATCTAGCCAGCCAATCATTCTTTCCCAAGCAGGGATTCTAAGCAGCATATTGCAGACACATTGGTTTGGATTAATAATGTTTGGTGGTTTAGATTCTGAAAGTCTAATATTGAAGTCTCTCTCCTCCCAAGCTTCCGTTACCCAGGGAGACAGTATGCAGATAGTAGCTTGTCATTGTGATGGTTCAGCCAAAGAGATACAACTAGCTCTATAGATTCAGGTATCTAGCTCTGCTCCTCTGTCTCTGTTTCTGCTTCTCTGTCCTCCTCTGGCTCTGTCTCTACCTGCTCTCTACATCCCTCTGTTCTGTCTCTCCCTATCTGCTCCTACATCCCTCTGCTGTGGTTTCTGTCTCTATCTGCTCCTACATCCCTCTGTTCTGTCTCTACCTGCTCCTACATCCTCTGCTGTGGTTTCTGTCTCTATCTGCTCCTACATCCCTCTGCTGTGGTTCTGTCTCTATCTGCTCCTACATCCCCCTCTGTTCTGTCTCTATCTGCTCCTACATCCCTCTGCTGTGGTTCTGTCTCTATCTGCTCCTACATCCCTCTGCTGTGGTTCTGTCTCTATCTGCTCCTCATCCCTCTGTTCTGTCTCTATCTGCTCCTACATCCCTCTGTTCTGTCTCTATCTGTCCTACATCCCTCTGTTCTGTCTCTACTCTGCTCCTACATCCCTCTGTTCTGTCTCTATCTGCTCCTACATCCCTCTGCTGTGGCTCTGTCTCTATCTGCTCCTACATCCCTCTGTTCTGTCTCTATCTGCTCCTACATCCCTCTGTTCTGTCTCTATCTGCTCCTTTACATCCCTCTGTTCTGTCTCTATCTGCTCCTACATCCCTCTGTTTCTGTCTCTATCTGCTCCTAACATCCCTCTGTTCTGTCTCTATCTGCTCCTACATCCCTCTGTTCTGTCTCTATCTGCTCCTACATCCCTCTGTTCTGTCTCTATCTGCTCCTACAGATCCCTCTGCTGTGGTTCTGTCTCTATCTGCTCCTACATCCCCTCTGTTTCTGTCTCTATCTGCTCCTACATCCCTCTGTTCTGTCTCTATCTGCTCCTACATCCCTCTGCTGTGGTTCTGTCTCTATCTGCTCCTAAGCATCCCTCTGTTCTGTCTCTATCTGCTCCTACATCCCTCTGTTCTGTCTCTATCTGCTCCTACATCCCTCTGTTCTGTCTCTATCTGCTCCTACATCCCTCTGCTGTGGTTCTGTCTCTATCTGTCCTACATCCCTCTGTTCTGTCTCTATCTGCTCCTACATCCCTCTGTTCTGTCTCTACCTGCTCCTACATCCCTCTGTTCTGTCTCTATCTGCTCCTACATCCCTCTGCTGTGGTTCTGTCTCTATCTGCTCCTACATCCCTCTGTTCTGTCTCTATCTGCTCCTACATCCCTCTGTTCTGTCTCTATCTGCTCCTACATCCCTCTGTTCTGTCTCTACTCTGCTCCTAACATCCCTCTGCGTTCTGTCTCTATCTGCTCCTACATCCCTCTGCTGTGGTTCTGTCTCTATCTGCTCCTACATCCCTCTGCAAAATTCTGTCTCTATCTGCTCCTCTACATCCCTCTGTGTTCTGTCTCTATCTGCTCCTACATCCCTCTGTTCTGTCTCTATCTGCTCCTACATCCCTCTGTTCTGTCTCTATCTGTTCCTACATCCCTCTGTTCTGTCTCTATCTGCTCCTACATCCCTCTGTTTCTGTCTCTATCTGCTCCTACATCCCTCTGTTCTGTCTCTACTCTGCTCCTACATCCCTCTGCTGGTTCTGTCTCTATCTGCTCCTACATCCCTTGTTCTGTCTCTATCTGCTCCTACATCCCTCTGCTCTGTTTTCTCTATCTGCTCCTACATCCCTCTGCTGTGGTTCTGTCTCTATCTGCTCCTACATCCCTCTGCCTTGTTCTGTCTCTATCTGCTCCTCATCCCTCTGTTCTGTCTCTATCTGCTCCTACATCCCTCTGTTCTGTCTCTATCTGCTCCTACATCCCCTCTGTTCTGTCTCTATCTGCTCCTACATCCCTCTGTTCTGTCTCTATCTGCTCCTACATCCCTCTGTTCTGTCTCTATCTGCTCCTACATCCCTCTGTTCTGTCTCTATCTGCTCCTACATCCCTCTGTTCTGTCTCTATCTGCTCCTACATCCCTCTGCTTCTGTCTCTATCTGCTCCTACATCCCCCTCTGTTCTTCTCTATCTGCTCCTACATCCCTCTGCTGTGGTTCTGTCTCTATCTCAGCTCCTACATCCCTCTGCTGTGGTTCTGTCTCTATCTGCTCCTACATCCCTCTGTTGTTCTGTCTCTATCTGCTCCTACATCCCTCTGTTCTGTCTCTATCTGCTCCACAATCCCTCTGTTCTGTCTCTATCTGCTCCTGCATCCCTCTGCTGTGGTTCTGTCTCTACCTG